>NW_028317809.1:15782500-15925000 GCF_062004578.1 Staurois parvus
TCACGTTTAAAAGCTGTTATAACTGTAAAAGGATGCTGTACTAAGTACTAAGATTGAATGTCACTTGGGGGTTGAATAAAACTGATAATGCTGTGAGCACAGAAAAGACATTTGTGGTTATTTCATTATAACTGTTATGTTATATTTGTCTGACCTACAAGTGCCTCTTTAATGTAAATGTAAGCAAGATGACTGAATGATCAAAAGCAATGTCAAACTGGCCAAAACACTCAATTTCAGTGGGGGTTGAATAATTTTGGCCACAACTGTACATGGTGCTGGCCAGAGTGTACTGTTGATAGAAAAGTTGTAACAGTACTGGGGAGCATAGTGAAAAATGTAACATAAGTGGAAGAAGAGGTCTGAGAGGTTGCTATTAGTAGTGGTACTGCAGGGGGAGCCTTCAATGGAATACATGCAGGGACAGTGTGGTTACTGATAGCAGAGTACTGATCTGCAGGAGGCAGGGAACACTCAGTAGAGGCTGTGGTTGATAAGGGTAACAAAGGAAGAGATTCTTGATGTTTAGAGGCAGATCTGACCTTGTGTGGATCATCTAACACTGAGGATAGGATCTCCGGCCAGGCTTGGAGCAGAGGCTGAACTAAGGTCAGTTTCCATTTTCCTTTTGGGCCAGTTCACACCACATGCAGTCCAGTGCGTTTTTTTTCTGCATCAAAAACGCATTAATAGTAGGTGAAAAGGTTTCCAATGGCATAGTTCACACCAATGCGGTCAGTTGTAGTGCATCCAAGTTCCAGAAAAAAAAGTAGAACATGCCACATTTTTTCTGCACTGAACTCTACTGGAATCAGTACAGCAGCAGTAGAATATAACAGAACCTGTTGTGAATAAACTGAATACTGCTGAAAAAAGGAACCTGTACATTGGTTCAATAGCCATGCCAAAAATTCAACCTGAAATAAGGTAAAAGGAGGAGTGAAAACATCATGGCCCTGAGATGTAAGCGGAAATAACAATTCATATCAGATCCAAACCAAAGGCTGTATTTCACTAAGAATCTGCCCTCATCAACTAAAAACTGTGCTGTCAGAATGCTTCCCAACAGTTCCTCATCAGTGAGGTCCCACCAACAGGAGCCACAATAATCTTCATTTCCTACTGCAAATTGCACACGACAAATAACCTGAACGTGAAGCATCTTGACTCCAAGCAAATGGCTCCCAGCTGCAGCTGATCTGGTCGTTAGGGCGTAAGTGTTATGTCAGGAGTCAGTACAGGAGCTAACCAGATACATGTAGCTACACAAAGAAACTGGGACCAAACAATGCATAATAAAGTAAATGTATTATCAGTAAACAAAAAGAAATGCACACATCGGCAAATAGCGAACATAAACAAGAAGTGACCCACAACCAAAAATGCCCAAGTAACAGAAACATAGCAAACTAACTATATACAATATGTACAAGACATATACAATATGGGAAGCAAGGAACAAGGCAATTGCAATACAAGAAAAAGGTGAATCAGGAACATGGCGAGCAGCAGTAAGGGACAGGATACAAAGTTAGTTCAAGAGCAGACTGGATCTGGCAGCAAGCAAGGCAAACAAAACATTGATGCAAGGAGTAATGAAGGCCATACATGGGTCGAATTTCGAGCACATTTTCTGTAGAAAATCAGAAATTTCATGTGTTCTGTAATCTGATAGTGCCACCATTGATTTTGAAGTTCGACCAACCAAGCCTTTAACCTTCCTAGCGGTAATCCTGAGTGTGGCTCGGGGTTAATTTACAGTACCAAAATCGGTAACCCCGAGCTACACTCGGGACTACACTGTAGTGTAACTTGCCTTGTCCTCTGATCCCCCGATGTCCTCCCACTGTGTCCTATGGCCGATACCGGCATCAGTCTTCCGGGTTCCCTTCCCTGCGAGCATTGCAACGCTGGGGGACAGAACCGTTGGGAGATTCAAAAAAGTAAAAACATGACATACACACAATACATTGTAATCTGTTAGGATTACATTACTGTATCAAACCATTTCACCTCTGTTTTATCCCTAGTGCTTTGTCCAGTGCCCTGCCTGCACTTTTACCGTTCTTTCTGCCTGGAAACTTGAGAACGTCCATGGCATCCAAAAAGCATCCCTTTAGGTCAAAAGGGTTTTAGACCAGCTAGAGAACAGCGATAGTAAATCAGAACCACTTGTAGAATTGAGCGATAGTGATTCATGGGGGAAATTCGTCATCAGCACTGAAAGTGACGACAGCGACGATTCTGCGGCTGAGCTCAGTGATGTGTGAACTTGGTGCTCTATTTAAAATTTCAGTGTTTTTGGTTTGATCACATTATTGAATTAACCACCTCCCATCCGGCCGTTGTATATAAACGGCCGGATGGTGGCAGTGCAGGGTCGGGTGGCCGTTTATAAACTGCCTCCCCGCCCCCTGCTTGTGCGTGTTCCCTGGGAGTGTGCAGCACCGCGATCTGGTACCCGTTCCGAACACAGAGGAACACCAATCGTCATACAGGACCTCTGTGCGAGGTCCCAATCATGTGATCACTGATTGGCCAATCAGTGATCACATGCAGAGTAGTAAGCAAGATGTCATTTCTTTTTTTTTTTTTTCCTAACTTTTTTTTATTTAAGAAAATCACTAAACAGTTTTTATTTCAAACAGGGAAGTGAAAAGATGAATAATGTATCAATTAAATTCACTGCTGCATCAGGTCTGACATTTCCTTTCAAAAGAATCCCCCTTCAAGGTGACAATGGCTTTTTGTTTTAAGGGAAAAACACCCGCTCCTGCCTTTAGGCATCACCGCTGGCATTCTAAGAGCTTGCTGAGTCTTTTTTTTTTTTAAATTTAAATATTTATTTATTTTTCAAATAAAACAATACACATTTCCATAATGTAAAAATATAACATTACAAAATCTCATAAAACACTAATTTCATATCATTTTCTCCCCCTAACCCCCATCCTTTCCACCCTCCCACCTCCCACCCTGCTTCAATATACCCCTGACATCTATCTGATCGACTTGTATCTCACATCCTCTGGATACCGAGGCTTGGAAAAGAAGAAGAAAGAAAGACAGGCCAGTTGCTATATTTTCTCCTTTTCCTTGGCCTTTCCTCTTTTCTCTTCCTTTCTTCTTATCCTCTCTTTCCCTTTTCTTTATGTTTACTTACTCACTCAGTACCTTCCTTTACCTTTACTTTGAACTCCTCCCATTTCCCCCATTTCATATGATATGTCACCATCCTATCTTCCTGCATATAATAAAGTTTTTCCATTCTAGCAATCTGGTCCACTCTATTCATCCAATCCTCTTCCCTCGGTACCTCAACCCTACGCCAAAACCTAGGAATCAGACTTTTTGCTGCATTTAAGTAACACATTATACCCAGTTCTTTATATTTATTTCCAGGTAAATATTGAGTTATGAAAAAGACAGGTTTCAGGGTCCAGTCCTATCTCTATTCCAGTGATAATCGTGATTTGATTTCTAATTTTTTCCCAATATACTTGTATTTTTGAACATTCCCACCATATGTGATATATCGTGCCCAGCCCTCCACACCCTCGCCAACACCAGGGTTGGTTCTCCTCACTCAACTTGTGTTCTATCACCGGTGTAAAATACCACCTTGTCAAACATTTAAAATTCATTTCCACCTCACGCATGCTAATATTTTCGTGTACCATTCTATATATTTTCCTCTGTGTGTGCTCTTCCCACTCCACTCCTAAATCCTTTTCCCATTTTTCTATGTACTTTAAACTTACTATCTAAATCCGTGAGAGCTTTATATGCTTTAGCAGTGCTGTGTTTCCCATCACCTCGATCTTCTAAGTATTTCTCAAATTCATTCCACTCTTTCCTAGTTTTAAGGGGCTTCGTCAATTTCTCCACAAATTGTTTCAGTTGATTATATCTCCATATATCTATCCTAGTGAAAATCCTTCCCTCTTCCCTTTTCAAATCCTCCAGTGTTCTTAAGTTTACCCCCTCCATTACATCTCTTAACTGAGCGTCTTCCTTCATAATCCATCTACCTGAAATTTCCTCTTTACCTGGGGGGAAAAACTCTGAATTTCTTAGTGACATTAATAGTGAATTATAATCCCATTTCCTCTGTTTGTGCATTTTATCCCACTCCCTTATTACAATTCTCGTGTATATACTCGTGTTCTCCTCTAATTCTCTAAACTGTGGTGGCACCCATACACTCCTACCCAACTCCTTTCTACTAAGTGTATTTTCAATTGTGACCCAATGTTTACTCTTTGAATTATATATCCAGTCAAAAATTCTTGCTAAAATGACTGCCCTGTGGTATCTTTTAAAGTCCGGTACTCCCAACCCCCCCTTTTCTTTATTTCTGCTTAGCACTTCATATGATATCCAAGGTTTTTTATTTTTCCATATATATTTAGTTACCATTCGCTTAATTGTCCTAAAATACACCTCTGGAAGATTAATGGGAATCATCTGAAATTTATACAGTATTTTCGGGAGAATTACCATTTTTATCAGGTTAATACGACCCAGCCTGGAAGGATTTCCACTACCCATTTTCCTCAATTCCTCTCTAATTTCGTTTAACATTGGGATATAATTAGCTTTATAAAGATTTTTCTGTGAGGGAGTGAGTTTTACTCCCAGATACTTTATTTCTCTATCTTTCCATATAAAGGGAAATTCTCTCTGTATATTTTCTTTTTCACTCTTTGGAAGATTTATATTTAATATCTCTGTTTTGCTCGGGTTAATTTTTAGATTTGACATTTCCCCATATTCCTTCAATGTTTTCATTAGGTTAGGAAGTGTTATCCTCGGGTTTCCAACATAGAATAATAAATCATCCGCGAAGGCGGCTATCTTATGTTCTGTCTTTCCAACATTTATTCCCCTTCTATCTACAGTTGTGGCCAAAATTATTCAACCCCCACTGAAATTGAGTGTTTTGGCCAGTTTGACATTGCTTTTGATCATTCAGTCATCTTGCTTACATTTACATTAAAGAGGCACTTGTAGGTCAGACAAATATAACATAACAGTTATAATGAAATAACCACAAATGTCTTTTCTGTGCTCACAGCATTATCAGTTTTATTCAACCCCCAAGTGACATTCAATCTTAGTACTTAGTACAGCATCCTTTTACAGTTATAACAGCTTTTAAACGTGAAGCATAGCTTGACACAAGTGTCTTGCAGCGATCTACGGGTATCTTCGCCCATTCTTCATGGGCAAAGGCCTCCAGTTCAGTCACATTCTTAGGCTTGCGCACTGCAACTGCTTTCTTTAAGTCCCACCAGAGGTTCTCAATCGGATTTAAGTCTGGTGACTGCGATGGCCACTCCAAAATGTTCCAGCCTTTCCTCTGCAACCATGCTCTAGTGGACTTGGAGGTATGCTTGGGATCATTGTCCTGTTGAAAGGTCCAACGTCTCCCAAGCCTCAGGTGTGTGACGGACTGCATCACGTTTCCATCCAATATCTCCTGGTACTGAAGAGAATTCATGGTACCTTGCACACGCTGAAGCTTCCCTGTACCTGCAGAAGCAAAACAGCCCCAAAGCATGATTGACCCTCCACCATGCTTCACAGTAGGCAAGGTGTTCTTTTCATCATAGGCCTTGTTCTTCCTCCTCCAAACATAGCGTTGATCCATGGGCCCAAACAGTTCTAATTTTGTTTCATCAGTCCACAGAACACTATCCCACAACTTTTGTGGTTTGTCCACATGGCTTTTGGCATACTGCAGTCGACTCTTCTTATTCTTTGGAGACAGCAAGGGGGTACGCCTGGGAGTTCTGGCACGGAGGCCTTCATTACGCAGTGTGCGTCTTATTGTCTGGGCTGAAACTTCTGTACCCACATCTGACAAATCTTTTCTCAGTTCCTCAGCAGTCACACGGGGACTTCTCTCCACTCTACGCTTCAGGTAGCGCACAGCAGTCGAAGTCAGCATCTTCTTTCTGCCACGACCAGGTAGCGTTTCAACAGTGCCCTTTGCCTTGAATTTGCGAATGATGCTTCCTAAGGTGTCTCTTGGTATGTTTAACATCTTTGCAATCTTCTTATAGCCATTGCCCTTCCTGTGAAGAGAAATCACCTCTTCTCTTGTCTTCCTGGACCATTCTCTTGCCTTCACCATGTTTGTAACCACACCAGTAAATGTCTAGAAGGAGCTGAGTATCACAGTCATTTTAAAGCTGCCTAATTGGTGCTTATTATGCTTGATTGCTGCTCGGTGACATCCACAGGTGTTTTCAATACCTGATGGAAAGCACCTGTATGAACCTCTGTTCTTCAGAGTGGTAGTCTTTAAGGGGTTGAATAATTGTGGCAATGAAGAAACCACATAAGAACCATTTACTACTGTATTACATAAACAATTGATGTCATTTTAGTTGCATTTGGGTAGTTACAACGTCCTTGTAGGATTTGATTCTGAATACAATTCCAAATGTACACTATAGTCCCTAAACCCCTTTACAGCATTGGGGGTTGAATAATTTTGGCCACAACTGTATATTCTTCCTAATTGTTGATAACAGGGGTTCTAATGATAAAACAAACAACAGTGGGAAAAGTGGGCATCCCTGTCTGGTTCCATTTGACATAGAAAAGGTCTCTGATCTCTCTCCGTTTACCATTACCATCGCAGCCGGTCCTTCATACAACTTTCCAATCCACTTTCTCATCCTACTACCCAATCCCAGGATCTCCAGTGTATCTAACATAAAGCTCCAGTTAACCCTGTCAAACGCCTTCTCCGCATCTATCGAGAGCAGCACTACTGTTTTTTTTTCCGTTTTACTTTTCTGTATAAGCATCAGGGATCTCAACCCGTTATCTCAACCCTCCCTTCCTCTAACAAAGCCCACCTGATCTCCATGTATCCAATCCGGCATCAGATCTCTTAACCTATTCGCCAATACTTTTGCATACAGCTTCGTATCTACGTTCAATAGTGATATCGGTCTATAACTTGAACAGTGGGTGATGTCTTTACCTTCCTTATGTATTAAGACCACCTGTGCCAGAAGGGATTCCTGTCTTATCTCCATCTCTCCCCCCAACGCCTCCATATATCTCTTGAGCTTGGGTATCAGTAAATCACCATATTTTTTATAATATCTCACGGTATACCCATCTGGGCTTGGGCTTTTCCCCGTCTTAAAGCTTTTTAATGCTATGTTTAGTTCTTCCTGTGTGATTTCAGATTCTAAGGAGTTTAATAGTTCTTCACTTAATTTTGGTAATCCTGCATTTCTTAAATAATCCCTTCTTTTTTCAATATTTATCATTTTATCGTTATTTATGTCATCCTTGGGGGCAATATTATATAATTTACTGTAGTAATCTTTAAATACCTTTGCAATGTCTCTGGTTGAATGGACTAACTCTCCCTTGGAGTTTTTTATTTTATCTATATAGTTCCTATTCTTCTTTTTCCTCAGGGCTCTCATCAGATATTTTCCTGATCTGTCTCCCCATCTATATCTTTCACCATTGATCTTATTAAAGGTTCTCATTTTTTCTTCCTCCATTACCTTCTCTAGTTCTTCCCTCTTTTTTATCACTCTTTGCTCTATATCTTTTCTTATGTTATTTTTATGTAGGAGTTCCATCTCAGCTATTTCCTTCAAAAGCCCACTGATCTTCTCTCGTCTTTCCCTTTTTTTCCTTGCCCCAATTGCTATAAGGATTCCTCTTACATATGCTTTATGTGCCTCCCATACTGTAGCTAGTGATACATCCCCTGTTTCATTTTCCTCAAAGAACCTCTCTATTTCTACCCTGATCTTCCGGTCAATATCTGGATCCATGAGGAGTGTCTCATTCAACTTCCATGATAGGCCTCCTGACACCTTCCCTCCCCATCTTAATTCCAATACTATGGGTGCATGGTCCGAGAAAGTTATTGCTTCTATTTTTACTTTAACCAGATCCTCAACAAGTCGATGGTCCACCAAAATATAGTCCAATCTAGAGTATGTCCTATGTACACTAGAGAAAAAAGTATAATCTCTATCTCTCATATTAACAATTCTCCAGCTATCCACCAATTGACACTCTTTCATCACCGTTTTCAATAATCCCATGGACCTATTTTCCCCTCTTTGTGCTCTAGATGTTGTATCTATTTGTGGGTCCATACATATATTAAAGTCTCCCGCCACTATTAGATATCCCTTTCCAAAGTCCATCAATCTTCTCATAACCCCTTTCAAAAACATCTCTGGCTTCCTATTCGGGCAATATATGTTTACAAGCGTGCATTCTATGTCCTGTAGTTTACCTTTCAAGAACAGAAACCTCCCTTCCGGGTCCGTCTTTCTATCTTCCAGTTCAAATCTAATGTTTCTTGCAAATCCTATAGCTACACCTTTAGCTCTCTTAACTGGGGAATCTGCGTAATACCATGTCGGGTGTTGTCTAGAGTTTAGCTTGATATTTTTTTTTAACTCTAGATTTGTTTCCTGCAAAAAGACGACTGAGGCCTCTCTATGTTGTAATTCTCTGTATAGTCTAAATCTTTTACCTGGGCAGTTTAATCCATTTACATTATGGGTTACAAAGCGTATTACCTCCATATTTTATTTGCCTTCTTCCTATTTTACCCTTTCCTTTCCTCTTCCCCTTCCCCATACCTCTCCTTTCACAAAAAAAGGAGACCAATAGCGTGATACCGTTTCAAAAAGGTTTGGATTTTATTTCCATACAGTATACAGGTAAAGGGAAAAAAACACACTGACCATGAGGTGAATTTAAAAGATGGCCGCTTTCCCCTTTGATGATGTGCGACTAGCACGAAACGCGTCAGCGAAGGAGCTACAGCGTCACTATCTCTCTGCCGGCGGCACAATGGAGGTCCCGGCGGCCATCTTTTAAATTCACCTCATGGTCAGTGTGTTTTTTTCCCTTTACCTGTATACTGTATGGAAATAAAATCCAAACCTTTTTGAAACGGTATCACGCTATTGGTCTCCTTTTTTTGTGGCCCCTGGTGAGTCACTTATCACCTATAGAGCCACCTAAAGGAGAGACCGTGGATTGTCAGCAATACAACAGGGGAAGGAATATCTGGCCTGACCTGACCTTTAAGAAATAATCGGTGAATTTGGAAAAGAGTTCATCTTTAAATGCGCAGTTAAACTGTGCATCTGGTGAGTGCACAGCTTTACCTTTTCACTATCACCGCGTGGAAGAAGCACCTTTTGAAGGAGAGGGATTGTCACTAAGACTGTTTTGCACTGCATGTCACTCTGTTTGTGACAGAATATTTTTGGTTTCTTATTAGTCACCTAATCATCACATATACCTTGGATATTTCAGCATAATTATAGTTGTGATATAGCGCCGCATCTTTTATATTCATATGTTTGCGAGGTTTTTGGTATACTTTTTTGATGCTTGGCTGCTTCATTTCATTCAGAGCGCTCACAACTTTCTCTTAAGCTAGTTTTAAAAACCTCTATGCCCACTCCCACCCCAATTCTCTCCCCCCCCCTCCATCTCCCTCCCCCCAGGCCTCCTTTGCCTTTGGATCATGATCCTCCACTGATCCCTCCCTAGGGGTTCGGCTCCACCCATGACCGCTCACCTTCCCCCCCTCCTCCCCGATGTCTCCTTGTCTATTGACTCTCTGTTTCCTCTTCTTACCAGCTGCCACTCTCCTTCACCAAAAGTACTTAACTCTCCCTCCTCCACTTCCCAACCCGGTATCACTAATCTCTGCAGACCAAGTTTATCACAAAAATCTTCCATGTCTTCTGGGAATCTTAATATTGCTGTGATTCCATCTCTCCAACCGATTAAACTCACTGCACGGCCCCATCTGTATTTCACATTATGCTTTTTCATCAGTTCTAATAGGGGTTTCAGTGATCTCTTTCTTCTCAGAGTCTCTGCTGTTAGATCTGCAAAAATTTGAATATCTTTCCCATCATATGAAATACTTGTTCTTCCTTTGATCTTTTTCCATATCTCTTCTTTATCTACAAAGTCATGGAATTTAACAATTATATCTCTTGGTCTTTCTAATCTTTTTTCTTGTTGATATTTTCCTATCCTATAGACTCCATCCAATTTAAACGTCTCCACGTCTGTTTTCTCCATTATGGAACTCAAGATTTTGTCGATTAGCTCTTTTAAATCTTCCCCCTTTGTCAACTCTGGGACTCCTCTTACTCTAAGATTATTTCTCCTTTCTCTGTTTTCTTGTTCTTCCATCATAAAAAGCAGTCTTTTCTGTTCTTTTCTATCTTCTTTTATCCATTTCTCTAATTTTGGGACAACTTGGGAATGAATTTGAACCTTTTCCTCCATTTCCTCCACCCTAGTTAACATTTGCTGCAATTCTTCCCGAATTGTCCCCATCTCTTGCTTTATTGATTTTTCCAGATTTTTGAACATCTCCGCCATTTCCTTTTTATTAGGTAATTGCAGGTCTCTTTCAAAATCTTTTGATTCAATCCCTTCCTTTAATTGTTGACTATTATATACCGGTCCCAGGGATAGTCTCGGGCTGTTATCCAGACTTATTTCCAACTCACTTTTTTCACTTACTCCCAACGTTCTTTCTGGGGTCAAATTTCCCTGTGATACATACTTTTTAATCGTACTAGATTGGGAACTCTTGGACCCACTCCCTTTAGTATTTTTTCCTTTCATGTTGATTTTTAATGCTTTACTTTTACTTTCGAGGCTCCTCTTTCACTTCTCCAGGTCTTCAGACCCTCCCTAGGAATCCCCTATATCCTTATTTCAGACTCAATGCTTGATAAAATGCCTTTTTTTTTTTTAGAGGCACAAGGAGATCCAATATAAATCAGGTTCAAGAACATATATCCAGTTTATAAATAATGCATAAAGAGTTGCAAAAAAATCCCACAGTTAACACAGTTATCACTCACCCTCCACGTTGGAGTGTCTTTCTCAATACAGTCCTCTCCTGTAGCCGTGCTCTCTTAGGGGGATTCCTATGGGTCTCTTTTTTATATATATATTTATGCTGCTGATATGTCAATTGGAGGATTTGAGGGGATTTGAAGTTGGGAATGGTGTAGTTTGGAGGTAGTATGGCTGCATTCCCCCCCCTCCACCAGTCCACCAGCTCACCCAGACGCCGAGTGTTGGAGCGTCAAGCTGACAAGCAGTCTCTCCTTCTGAAGCTCCCAGGGCTCCTTTGCGGCTGCCCACGTGTCTTCGCCGCTGCGTCTGTCTCCCTGGCAACCCTGCTCCTGCTCCTCCACTGCAGCCGCCGCAAGGGTTCCCAGTGAACCTCCCGGTCGTCTCTCTCCGGGATCCCGCCAGGCTCCAGGCTCGCCACCAATGCTTCCCTCTTCAACCGGGTGAGTCTCCGCTCACCCTCCGGTGCAGCTGGTCTCTCTGTGGGAGACACCTAGGGAGGATATACGGGGGAGGCTAACAAGGAGTGCTTACAGCACACTCTCTCGTGCCGCCATGTTCAGGCTCCACCCCCGCAGTGCAAGATGTCATTTCTGACATCATTTCTTACTACGTGTGAAATCTGTGAATGATCACAGAGGTCACATGGTACAAGGCTATTCACAACAGCCTTGTACCATGTGACAAACTGTGACCAATCACAGCTCACACAGTAGTTCTCAATGGCTGCAAGAATGCAGCCAGAGAGGAGAAATTATTGCTTTTACAGATTTTATGGGTGTAAAAGCAATCAGTGGAAAAAAAATAAAAAAATCTTCATCACCCCCCACAAGTAGTACAGTGTCACCATGGTGACGTGTACTGCTAGGGTGACAGTATGTAAAAGAAAAAAAAACAAACAATAATATAAAAAATAAAATAAAAATGTAAAAAAAATTATAATTTGTTATAAACTAATTTGGGTTAATTTTTTTTTTACTAAAAAGATAATGGAATAAATTTTGGCCAAGATGTATGATGAGTTATTAAATTTTAAAAGAAAAACACTTTTTTTCAAAATGTTTGGACTTTTTCATTTACATAGCAAAAAAAATAAAAGTCCCAGTAGTGAATAAATATCACTAAAATAAAGCTTTATCTGTCTCAACAATTCATATGGGTACAGTGTTGCATGACCGTGCAATTGTCATTCAAAGTGAGATAGTACTGAAAGCTGAAACTTGGCCTGGACAGGAAGGGGGTAAAAGTGTCCGGCCTTTGAAGTGGTTAAATTTATTTATATATTATTTTTTATAATTATTTATTGTATTATAATTTATGATTTTGTGTTTCAAACTTTATCATACCCGGGATGTTTACTAGACTTTTGTTTGGACAGATTTAAGTGAGTTATTCCTCAGAATTACAGGCCTACAATATAAAACAACAAATTTCCATGCAAAACAATGTACCGCTTTGACATTCAAAAATATTGACATTTAGACCGCCAGGGAGGTTAATTTTATCTCATGTTGCTACAAAAAAGAATTTTTGTGGCCAAGATTTTTCTTTTCTTTCCTGGTCACAGCTCATTCTCATTTCCTTTTTTATTACATTTCTTGCATGATTCTCCCATCACTGATTAGAAATTTGTTCATTTTTCAAAAACTTTCTAAAATGACCGATCACTCAAATTCGCGGTCACTCGAGAATCAGCCATTGCTGTGGCCCACTCACTGTGCGAAATTCGAATGCAAATTCTTAGAAAAGATTTTGGACCCATGTATGGCTGGCTTAATAGCAGAGGTGGAACTGAACCACTTGCCCTCCAGAGGATTTACCCCCCTTTCTGACCAGGCCATTTTTTGCGATACAGTGCTGCATTACTTTAACTGACAATTGTGCGGTCATGCAACACTGCTCATAAATGAAACTTATGTCCTTTTTTCCCACAAATGGAGCTTTCTTTTGGTGGCATTTTATTTATGTTTTATTTTTTGCGCTATAAACAAAAACAGACCGACAATTTTGAAAAAAAATGTATTTTTTACTTTTTGCTATAAAACCTATCCAGTAAGAAAAAAAATTTAAAAATCAAATTTCATCATAAATTTAGGCCAAAATGTATTCTGCTATATGTCTTTGCTAAAAAAAAATCCCAATACCTGTAAGTTAATTGGCTTACATGAAAGTTATATACTGGAATAAAAAAAAAATTAAAATTTTTATACTAGTAATGGCGGCAATCAGTGACTTATAGCGGGACTGCGGCAGGCATTCTGACACTGGGGGGGGGGGGGGGACTGATTAACTGCCACTGACATTCCCAGTGACACTAATACAGTGATCAGTGCTAATATAAAGCACTGACACTGTACTGATGACACAGGGCAGGAAGGGGTTAACATCTGGGGCAATCAAAGGGTTAACTGTGTGCTGTGTGCTTTTTTACTGGGTGTGCTGTGTTTGTTTTACTATGTAATCATGTTGCTTTGCATTGCTCTGCTATGCAGAACAATACAAAGCAGCGTGCTGGTGCTGACAGGGGAGAGATCTGTGTTGTTTACATACAGACCTCTCCCCTGTCAGTGTTCCTCAGTTACTGCCGGGTGCCAGTGGGGAATCTCCGGCCTGGACCCGGTGATTGACAGCTGTAGCTGCCAATGACAGCGCGCGCCCCCTACCCGGAAATGCGAAATCACGTATATATACAGTACATGATTTTGGGTAGCCCTGTAGCAGTAGTTCTGCTATAGGGCAGTCGGGAAGTGGTTAAATATCCTCCCAGCAGGTGTGGCCATGTGGAGCTGATTGCTGGAACCTGCTGGCTGCTGGGAGACACCTGCTGGTGGACACTGAAACTACAGCTTTCTGCCCAGAGATCCACAGCACCACCAACAGGTGAACCAGGTCGTGGCAGAGGGTTAGTGTTGGGATTACAGAGAGGGTTAGTGTTGGGGTTACAGAGAGGGTTAGTGTTGGGGTTACAGAGAGGGCTAGAGTTAGGATTACAGAGAGGGTTAGAGGTAAGGTTACAGGAAGAGTTTGTTTAAGATTTAGTGCACATGTTAAAATATGGGTTAGTATTGAAGTTACAGGAAGGATTTACGTTAGGGTTACAGACAGGGCTAATGTTAGGGTTACAGGGAAGGTTCAAGCGGTTGTAAACCCTTACATATACCCAGTGATAGGACTATCCTCAAGTGATACACAGAGATGAAACGAATCCTCCTACATAAGTTGTACCTTTTTATCTATGGCCATCAGTCCTCTACATCTGTTCAAAGTCCGGAATTTATAAAGCTTGTCTGAGATGTTAGAATACTGGGGGCGGAGAGCTGACATTACACTCTGCAGAGCTCAGTGAAGGGACCTCTGAGAGCTGATTGGGACACACCCCCTTCACATAGCACACAGGAACATATCAGAGGTTGTCAATCAAAGGCTGCTTCCTCCCCATCACTATTTTTCTCTTGGTGTCAAGAACACTTGTTAGAAGTGACTCATGCTGATAATAGAGGAAGGAGGCAGCAGACAGAAATGACACTTAGTGCTCTGGATTGAGCCAAGTACACACTATAAGGGGATATGCTTTATTCATATTTCATGTCTGAGGTTCACAATCACGTTAAGTTAAAGCCCAGCTCCAGGATATTAGCACTCCCCCCTCCCAATCCCTTCTAACTAACCACTGGTATAAAAAGCTATCCAAATGTCAAGTCTATTGATGTGATACTTCAAGAAGTGCACAAGAAGATGGACAGTAGGGGAAAATGCCTGGTCCCCATTGGCTCATAGAGGAAGCTGTAACTTTGATCGATTACTGCAGGCGTTCGAAGAGGTCTTTGGAATCAAGATTGAGCAGTAAGGTAATTGATGCACTAATTAAATTTCATGTTTGCCTGGAGTTGGGCTTTAAATAAAAGAAAACAAAGCTTTGATCTTGCCATGGAATGTATAGTAACTTTTTTTTTGTGCTGATACAATTCCTGCATTTATATTTTTAATTCTGCTGAAAATGTATTCCCATATCTTCACACAAGTATATTTAACAAGTTGATGAGTTTGTCATGATGGAATAAAAGGAGCTTATGCAGTATAAGAAAGTACCTGTTTCCTCATCAAGTAATTACACCACAAAAATCCCTACATGATGTAATGCTCCAAAGACTGTACCAATCAGGGGTGGACTGACAACTCATGGGGCCCCCCGGGCAATAGGGGATCATGGGGCCCCTGTGTCCTTGCCCACACTCAAAGCACACCCAAAAAAGCCTATAAATGATACTAGGGGCACTTCATGGGCCCCCTACTGACCCCAGGCCCTTGGGCAGTGCCCAAGTGCTCGAATGGTCAGTCCGCCCCTGGTACTAATATAATGATGCCATTTGTGTGATAGCTAAACCTGTGCATTTCCTTACAGGGTAATTTTTGGGAAAATAAATTAGCAAATAAAAAAAATTATACAGCGTGTACAATTGTGACTCAAGTCATATTGTAATTGAATGTTATTAAAAAATACCTTTTCTTTTCAATCTGCAGAGCTGTAATTTTCTGTAAAACGCAATGTAATAAGGCTACTTGGAGGCATTCCGTACACAGATGGTGCCCCCTGAAAATGTCATTTCCTGCTTGTGTGATTGGCTGACTGATTTTCCCAGAAGTCTACACTAAGATACAAGTTAGATTTTTGGGATCCCCTGCAACAAAAATGCCATTTTTGGTGAGATACTCCCAAAGGTACATCACATCTAAAGGGGTGCAGACCCTGCCACTTTCCTCATTAGAACCCTACACATGCAGCACAACCACTTCCATGTAGAGTCACTCTGCACATGAACACAGACAGACAAACAAACAGATATTTCTTCTGAATAACAAAAGGTAGGAATCTGCAGCAAAGTTTGTTAAAATTCTTGTACATATGTCAACTAGAGGGGAAGGTTTTTTTTCTCAACAAAATTGGAGTTACTCTTCAAGACACCAGTGAAGTGACTTTTTTTAGTGTCAGCCTAAATGTAAATAATAAAAGTATTGAAAGTGGGTGTAACATACTAAAACTGGTGCCCACAGAATGTATAGTAACCAATCAGCTTCAAACTTCAGCTTATTCAATTAAGCTTTGACAATACAACCTGGAAGCTGATTGGTTCCTATACAGAGCTGCACCAGATTCTGTGTGCACCAGTTTTAGTAAATCTCCCTCAGTGTCTATAGCATTGGGAGGGTTGGATTCTTCAGCTTTCACATGCTTTGTGTTACAATGGGGGGATGTCCTCTTACCTACTGTCTTGGTGACAAGATGTCATAGGGAAAGGAAGCAATCAAAATGCTCCCCAATAGGAACATAGACAACAATAAGTGGGAGGAGAGTACCATCTTTGTCAGGTTAATTTCTGTCTATGATCTAATTTCTCATCCTGATGTCACTGGAACAGGAATCCATAAGATATCTTCCCAGTGGGGTCAGGGCAGTAAAATGTTTTTAACTCTTTATCTCTCTGACCAAAAGTATTTGAAGACTGATGTCTGTACAGTGCAGACAACCCAAGTATGAGATTGCGTTAACTATGGAACTTAGACTGTACAGGTGGATATAACCTTTACATACAGTTGCAATTTCGAGGCATTCATTTCCAATAAACAAACATGGATAGATTACAGAAGGGCTCAGAATCTAGTTTGTGGGGGAGATTTCCTAAAGCTGGTGCACTCAGAATCTGGTGAAGCTGTGCATGGTAGCCAATCAGCTTCTAACTTCAGCGCGTTCAATTACTCTTTAGCAATAAAACCTGGAAGCTGATTGGTTTCCATGCAGAAGTGCACAAGATTCTGAGTGAACCAGCTTTAGTAAATCTCCCCCAGTATGTCTTTAGGTCTCTTCCACAAGGTAAGCTCATCCCTAAGTCTATTTTAAAATGTTACTAAACCCACAACAGTAAAATCAGGCTGTATATGCAGTAAATCATGCTTGTTATACTCACTGTGGAACCCAAGGGGTTAATCCTCCACATTGTGTAAAAAGGCTGTTTGATCCTGTCTTCTCTGATCCTCTACTGTCCCCAATCCATCTCCTGACCGAACAGAGTCTTGGGGGCAAGCTGCACATGCTCAATTTGGTGTGCATTGGTAGAGTTTTTATTTTTCTTGGGAGAGTGTACGTGATCAGCACAGGGCCAATCAGTGTTGTCCAGACAAAAGTTCAAGGGTTATGCAGCCTCATACGACAATCAGGGGAGAATGAAAACTCCTCCTACAAGCTTTAACCAGCGCTCAGCTGAACACTGATAGAAGTCACAAGACTGCTCTAACTGCCGATGAGAAAAGGTATTTAGCAGTTTATATTTGCTGAAATAATTGCATTTCCATGTTGTGTGTACTGTGGGAGACCAGATATAGTGAATGCAGGGTCCTCCTGACATTTAGTAACACTTTAAATTAAGCCTCAGTTCATTTTTTGAAAAATACAAATTATCAGCCCATTAAAATAAAAAGCAACTTTTGCTGTAATACTTACTGTAAATCTGGAGCCAGAGGGCAGGAGACCTGATACCACAGCCTGTGACCAGACAGTAAAAGGTGAAGCAGCACATGGATAGGCTCATCTCTCTGTCACATTGCTCTGCCCTCCTGTAAGCCTGCTGCTGGTTGGCTCTTTGTGCTGCTTCTGCCTGCCTCTGTATGAGCTCTGCTGTACAAAAGACTGCAAGAGGCTGCTACCAAGACAAATTCGGGAATTTACACTGCTTACATTTCCAAAATACATTTGCCATGTAGTAATGGTTACAAAGCTGCATTAATTTGTGCCTTTCATATGTACCTGGGAGTTCAGCTTTAAAATCCAATGCTATAACTAGTCGCTAAGATGTCCTGTGGTATTTATATTGCTAAAATATATACTGGTGGGACTATTGCAAAGTGAGGTCAATGCAGTTAGGCAGCGAGGAACACAATTCATCTTGTTTGCTAGACACCTTCCAGATATCCTCTTTAAAAAATACCCACCAGTCCACGGACATGTCCCGTTGAGGCTCCATCTCCCCGTCGGGTGACAGCGCCGCCAAGCAGCGGGTCCCGGCCCGCAACATACCCCAGGGGGACCCGAACACAGCGGCAACCATCCCAGGGTCCGATCCGCCCTGGTCTGCGGCGGATCTCCTGCAGCGGGTCGGAGATACCCGACGGGACACGTGTCCCTGCGGCGAGCTCTGCACAGGCCCGCCCACCGCACTGAACCTGGGCAGCGGAGAGTAAGAAAAGGGGGGCTGAGAATACTATAACAGCCCCCCCCTGACTGACGAGCAGCAAAATGGTTAAGGGGGCACCCCGGCACCAGGTCCCCCCTTCTACCAAGTCAATCAAGGAGGCCCTGGCAAAGGCCTCCACAAAGATGGCCACCGCCTCAACACATGGAAGCAAGAAGGTGACAAATACATATGCAGCCCTACAGGATCCGCAGCCCAGCCATCCCTGCACGTCTGAGGGTGAGTCTGGCACTGAAACTGATGTCCCTGCACAAGCCCTGACGCCTGACCTTACACCCCCAGACCTGCTGACCCGCTTTGAAATAATGCTACACAAAGCTTTGAAGCAAACCTCGGACCGCATCACTGCTACACTTTCTAGGGAAATCCGTGAACTAGGGCAACGCACTGCGGACCTAGAGCAGAGAGTAGATGGTCTTGATGCCACGCTTCAGACACATACGGATGACCTTGACCTTCTGCGCGACGAAAACGCAACACTATTAACACGACTGGAGGACTTTGAAAACAGGGCACGACGCTCCAATCTGCGTATTCGTGGCCTCCCAGAAACGATCGTCGATATCCAATCAACAGTAACAGCTCTGTTCCAAGAGCTTGCCCCAGCTATCCCAATCGAAAGATTAGAATTGGATAGAGTACACAGGGCGTTAGCATTGCGACGCATGGATGGTCCACCACGTGACATTATAGCCAAGCTCCACTTTTTCCGCACCAAGGAGCAACTCCTACAAGCCGCCCGTAACGCAGAATCTCTACAGTTCCAAGGTCATTCATACCAGCTATTCCAGGACCTAAGCCCCACAACAATCACCAAGCGCAGGGCTATGAAACCTCACCTACAAGTTCTTCAACAACACGCTATACCTTATAGGTGGAGCTTCCTCTTTGTAGTGCGATTTAGATATCAATCCCGGGATTACACTTGTAAGACTCAAGAAGACCTACTAGACACCCTGCGGATCTTACAACTGCATTTCTCAGCGACACCTTCAGAAAGCGCCAAGCGGAGGTCCACATCCTGCTCGCCGCGGAAGACCCTTCCCACACGTGCCACTGAAGGCCCACTCAACCTCCACAAACGAGGCCGTTTTTCATCTCCGGGTCTATCTACACAAGACACCATGGACTGAACGGTGTCTCATGTCTATCCTTCTTCTCTCCACTTTATTGTGGCCATATACACCAAACGGTGTACTCCTTTGACTGTCATTACTGTTATTGAGATTAATACCGTTGATATCCTCTCTCCCTCTACCTGTTGAATTTTGGTTGCCCCATTACCTGGGAATTGATCGGCTCCCCCCCCCTTTGGGGCCCCACTTTAGGTTAGTTTGTTTGAGAGCCTAAGCTCTGACGGCATGCGACGCCACACCCCTTCCCCTGTAATGTCTCACTGATACTGCTTATGCCGTCTGAGTTTGGGATAGCGTGATCTTCATGAATGTATTTTCTTTATGTACCTGTTTTTTTGTTTTTTTTTTCTCCCGGGACCTCGCTACCTTTTATCAATCAAATTGCTGTCATCCTCACGGACCGTGTACCTGCACACTCCAACCTAGCCCCTGTGTTATTGGTTATTTAATAACGCTTGGGCTACTATTGTTCCCTAGCCCACCCTGACTCAGGGTGTCCTTGGGAACCCATCTTTTAGGCCTTAAATGGCCTCTTACACCCCTTCTTTCCTGTTTCCTCTCCCGTATCGTAACCCTCCTCCCTCCCTCTAACTTACTCTGGTTGAGGCCTATAGACCGCCGCTCTATAACCAACCCCATCACCTCTCACTTTTTATCCCTTTGGGATAAACTGAAAACCCGATATCCCCTCCAATCGCTACATAATCCTCTGCTCTCGTTTTTATGAAACCCAGCTTTTCCCCCGGCCTGGCAGACGCCCCTTTTTTTCAAAGCCTGGTCCTCTTCTAATTTGCTCCGCACGCATCATTTCCTTTGCCTCGCTGCGGGAAACACATGGCCTCCCAGCTTCCGAGATATTCCGATACTTACAGCTACAACACTTTTATGCTCCCTACGCTACCACAACAAATCGGCCAGATGCTATGTCTTTCTTCGAACGAGCATGCTACAAAGACCCCCATAGACGTGGGCTTATTTCTTGCTTATATTCACTCTTCACTACTTTGATTATCACGTCCCCCCCTCTGTATACTCATAAGTGGGAAGTGGATTTGGGCAGGAAACTCGACCCATCTGACTGGGATCACATTTGGGCTAACACAAAATCATCTTCGCAGAACATTGTAGCATTGGAAACGAATTATAAAGTTTTAACCCGCTGGTACTTGGTCCCAGCGAGAATCGCAAAATTTACCCCTAATTACTCACCCAACTGTTTTAGAGGCTGTACAGACTTAGGGACGCACTACCATATGTGGTGGGATTGCCCAGTGGCCCGGGTCTTTTGGGATGAAATTTTCACCATACTATCTACACTTAGCGCTATCACTTTAAGACCTGATCCAACAACAGCCCTACTCAATCAGTGCCCCCCTGGCGTCTCCAACTCGCAATTCAAGCTCCTTATGCAAGTTACAACAGCGGCTAAGCAGGTTATAGCAAAATCCTGGAAATCCCCCACCTTTAGTGTTGCTGCCGTCAAATCCAGAATAACACAAGCCATGATACATGCAAAGGTGGAAGCCACAATTCTTGACACGATCCCTAAATTTTTGCACATATGGAACCCCTGGGTTGAGCGCTTCCTCCCGTCTAACTTTGATGAATCACTCCTTCTCCCTTGATTTCTATATTGTGCGCCCAGAATACTGTCAATAGTCCTCCGTGGGCAACTCATGGAGTCTGCTATAAACTAGCTGATTGTCTATGGAAGTCATCGCTATTGTTTTTTTTTTTGTCCCATACCCTCCCTTCCTCCCCCGTCTGATCCCCCTCCAAACTTCCCCCTACTTCTTAAATGCACTTAAGAGACGTTCTTGGATTGGCTGGGACGATAATGTCATCTATTGCCGATTCTTATGTTCATGCTTTTGCTTGCATTGTATAGACATCTGTAATGTGATCCTCATTCATTTTTCTTCAATGTCCTATAGCCTCTTCAATGTCCACTGTATATATACAATGTCTCCTTGATTGTGTTGTTAAAGTTTTCTCTTTTGTTAATAAAAATGTTTGAACAAGAAAAATACCCACCAGTCCTTTTATCTTTCCTTGTTCACACAGGCATACTGCAGTATACACCTTTTTTGGGGCCATGTTTGTCTGCACAGAGATACACAGGTGTTCTGTGCATCCTCATGTACGCAGTCCTGTTCATGTCAATTGGGAAGCAGCGGCTGCGAGGACACAGCTAAGTCTCTCCACTTTTTGTCTATTTTTTATATAATGCATTTGTAAGAAGCCACAATATCCAAAGAATATCGGAAAATATACCTATATATAAAAAGTATTTGTCTTACAATATGGACAGAAATATCGGGGATATTTAACAAGTGGGTATGTACACTATATTGCAAAAAGTATTGGGATGCCTGCCTTTACACGCACAAGAACTTTAATGGCATCCCAGTTTTAGTCCATATGGTTCAATATTGAGTTGGCCCCTTTGCAGCTATAACAACTTCAACTCTGGAAAGGCTGACCACAAGGTTTAGGAGTGTGTCTATGGGAATGTTTGACCATTTTTCCAGAAGCACATTTGTGAGGTCAGACAAGAAGGTCTGGCTCGCAGTCTCTGCTCTAATTCATCCCAAAGGTGTTCTGTTGGGTTGACGTCAGGACTCTGTGCAGACCAGTCAAGTTCCTCCACCCCAAACTCACTCATCCATGTCTTTATGGACCTTGCTTTGTACACTGGTGCACAGTCATGTTGGAACAGGAAGGGGCCACCCCCAAACTGTTCTCACAAACTTGGAGGCATGAAATGTCTTGGTATGCTGACATCTTAAGAGTTTCCTTCAGTGGAACTATGGGGCCAGGCCCAACCCCTGAAAAACAACCCCACACCATAATCCCCCCTCCACCAAACTTTACACTTGGCACAATGCAGTTAGGCAAGTGATGTAAGGCTTGGATGCAGCTTCTCAGCCATGGAAACCCATTCCATGAAGCTCTCTGTGCACTGTTGTTGTGCTAATCTGAAGGCCACAAGAAGTTTGGAGGTCTTTAGCTAATGACAGACAGTTGGCGACTTCTGTGCACTGTGCACTTCAGCATGTGCTCACCCCACTCTGTCATTTTACGTGGCCTACCACTTCATGGCTGAGTCGCTGTTGTTCCAGGTTGCTTCCACTTTGTTATAATACCACTAACAGTTGATCATGGAATATTTATTAGCAAGGAAAGTTCACAGATGGACTTATTGCACAGGTAGCAACCTATCACGGTACCACGCTTGAATTCACTGAGCTCCTGAGAGTGACCCATTCTTTCACAAATGTTTGCAGAAGCAGTCTGTATGCCTAGGTGCTTGAATTTATACACCTGTTGCCATGGAGGTGATTGGACCACCTGCATTCAATGATTTGGAGGGGTGTCCCAATTCTTTTGGCAATATAGTGTATATCTGTATCTGGTAATATGATCAAGTTCTAACCTTGATTGCCTTTAGTACAGACACCATTTCCTTTTCTAAGTATTATTCTTTCTGTGCACATAAATAATATTCCTTGTTTTTTATACTCTAATAAAGGGTGCAACAAAAACAAACATATTTATCTTAGTTTTTATTTCTTTTCATTTCTCTGTCCTGTTTTATTCCAACTAGATTCTTAATTTAAATCAGCTAAATCTATTGCAAAACAAACCATGTGAAAAATCTTATAGTTGGCTTTCTATGGAAAGCAGCTACATCCTGACTAGAAAAGCCTATCTACTGCCAGCATGCTGTAGGGAAAAACTTTCTCTGTGCGGAATCAGTCCTCAAAGCTAGATCACTTCAGTCACCAAGGAACATGAGTGTTGCTGATTGCAAAGATATACACCTGTCAGCCATAACATTATGACCCAATGAGGCGTGGAGTCCACTAGACCTCTAAGGGTATACCATGGTATCTGGCAACAAGCCATCAGTAGGGAATCATTTAAGTCTTTTAAAGTGCATGGCGGAGTCTCCATGGATTGGTCTTGATTTTCCAGCACATCCCACAGATGCTTGATTGGATTGAGATCTAGAGAACTGAGATATGGTCAACACCTCATACTCATTGTTGTGTTCCTCAAACCATTCTTGAATTCATCAGACTAGGCCACCTTCTTCAATTGCTCTTTGGTCCAGTTCTGATGTTCATGTGCCCCATTGCAGGCACTTTGTGGTGTGAACACAGGTCAGCATGGGCACCTTGACTGATCTGCAGCTACACAGTTCCATATGTAATGACCTGCAATGCACTGTGTGTTCTGTCACCTGTCAGTTGGAACCAGCATTACCTTTTTCAGCAGTTTGAGTGAAAGAAGCTTCTATTGGATTGGACTACACAGGCCAACCTTCGCTCCCCACATGCATCAAGGAGCCTTGACCACCGGTAACCCTGTTGCCTTGTTTGTCCGTTTTCCTACCTGAACCACTTTTGGTAGCTCCTGACCACTACAGACTGGAAACATTCCATAAGAGCTTCAGTTTTAGAGTTGCTCTGACATAATTTTCTAGCCATTAGGATTTGACCCTTGTCAAAGTCGCTCAAAGCCTTACGCTTGCCAATTTTTTCTGCTTTTAACACATCAGCTTCAGGAACAACATGTTCACTTGCTGCCTAATATCCCACCCACTTTCAGGTACCATTGTAAAAAGATAATCAATATCTTTCACTTTACTTGTCAGTGGTCATTATGGCTGATCAATGTATGTCTATTCAGAATTTAGCTGTTTTATATAGAGGAGTAAGACCTCATTCACACATGCATTTAGGGGAAAACTAAAAATGTCTGTGGGAGACTCAGTTGGGTTTCTGGGAATAGCTGTGGATGGGAGGCCACATACAGCAGATTTAGATGTTGCCAGCATCCATAGCCATTCCCATATAATTAGAACATCAAAAACTACATGTTGATGATCAGGCCTGGATGCAAGCTGTTTGAATCTGGTGTCAATCATTCAAAGGTATTTGAGTCTCCCGATATTCATAGTTGGCCTCTAAATGCCAGTTTGACTAACTGAATGTCTTTGCACACGTTTTGTTTTGAAATGTATTTAGTTAATTTAAACTGAAGTTTAGCTTTAACCACTTGAGCTCCAGAAGGTTTTACCCCCTTCATGACCATGCCAGTTCTTCCTACTTAGCACTGCGCTACTTAACTGATAAAATAAAATGTATATTTATTTTTAACACAAGTAGAGCTTTCTTTGGGTGGTATTTTATCACCACTGGGTTTTTTCTTTTTTTGCTATATAAATGAAAAATGACTGAAAATGTAAGAAAAAAAAAACATACTTTTTACTTTCTGCCATAAAACATTCAATTAAAAACATTTAGAAAAAATCAAATTTCTTCATAAATTTTGGTCAAAATGTATTCTGCTACATGTCTTTGATAAACAAAATTCCAATAAGTATACATTGACTGGTTTGTGTGAAATTTATACTATCTACAAACTACGGTATATATATTGGAATTGTTATTTATTTATAATACTAATGCTGGTGATCAGCAGCCTATAATGTCATAGTGCAGTGGGAAATCTGACACTGACACTGAGGAGAACTGACTAACTGACACTGACATCACCAGTGACATTAATACAGTGATCATTGATAATACTATAAACTGTCACTGTACTAATGACATTGGATGGCAAGGGGTTAACATCTAGGGTAATCAAGGGGTTAAATATGTGCCGTACAATGTGTGTAATGTGTGTTGGTTTTACTAAGACACCTGTTTGTTTCTCATCCCTGTTTTTCAGGGATGAGAAACAGAGAGATTTTTCTTTCTGTACAGAGCCCTAAATCATTGGCCGGGACCTGCTGACAGAGTCCCCCTGTGAACAATCACAGTGGGTGTTGGTGGAAGGGGAGAGGGGTGTCTGGGGTCCTTATACAAAGAAGCAGGCTGCGACATACCAGTATTCCAGCAGTCTAAAAGCGGTTAAACTTCAGTTTAACATATATACAGTATTTACAATACAAAATCTTTATTTTTAATTGAATTATACCTAAATAATTGTTAGTAATAAATAACTAATGGCCAAAAAGTTCATAAAATGTTGCATCACAAAACAATTTCAGAACTAAGGTTAGTAAAGGTATTCTCGTGACACATTCAACCATTTTTGGCTAGATCAGTCAGAAATCTGATGTTTGGGCACGGGGCAATTCGGCCATATTTCTGCCTGGCATGAAGTTTTAAATGATTCCCCCCAATTCCACATAAAAAAATACAAAGTTACAACACAGGACCATATTTTTTTTTCAATAAAGGCCTAGAAAGTTATTGCACAACAAAATCATTCAGTAACCAATGCAATAAGACAGTGTGGGAGATTTTAAAAAGTGTCTTTCAGGGCTTTTGCTATATTACTCTTGCCTTTGTTCTTTTTTAACAATTAAGGAAACTTTCAATTGAGTGTGCACATTTTTTTCTCAAATGTGCATTATTGTCAACATTTCCATATGATTAAGCAAGCCCTGCACATTTCATGGAGGCAGTCACAGAATTAGGCTTTTTAAATCTCCAAAATGATTTCTGGTGATACAGCATAAGACATTATCCATACCATATTCACGAAATAATTTACATTGGAAAAAAGGAAGCACAGTTCAGCAAATAATAATAGAATAATTATGCGTGCATAAATCACCTTAGAACTCTTTGTGCCCATATTAACAGCAACCTAGAAATCCCAAAAATTCAAAATAATATGGTCATGGGATGTCATAATATCAACTTTTAGTGTACGCAGTAGCGGCACAGTACTCTAATGGGTACAGTGATTATACTGGGTAGGAACATGGTAGAAAATAAGCCACAGCATAGGACAAGACAGGTGATATGGCATGGGAATACTTGGAGTCAGATATTAGCAAAAAGAAGTATTATTATACAGGATTTATATAGCACCAACAGTTTGCGAATTTTACAAAATGAAGGTAGACATTACAGTTACAATACAATTTGGTGCAAGAGGAAACAGAGGGCCCTGCTCGTAAGAGCTTACAATCTAATATAGCAGTATAATGGCTACATACATAGTAGATAATAGTGAGAGTATGTGGCACTCATCTGTAAAGTCATTGTATATAGTGACCCGACTTCTTGTGTTACTGGCTTTATGTAACTTCATAAATATATAAAGTGTATGTATGGTAAAAACATTTTTTGTTTTGGATAGAGTAGGAAATGGTTAGAACCCCTGTTAGGTTTTATTTCTGTCTGTGTTCCTGCTGGGGAGAAGCATCCTCAGTATTTGTCTTGATGACCATTGTCCCCATTCAGAAAATGATGGGAAATCTAAAATTTTGGGTTGAGGTGAAGTCTTCCAAAGGAGACACTTGTTTAACAGACACTTGTCTAGGAGGAAAATACACTCACCGGCCACTTTATTAGGTACACCTTGATAGTACATGGTTGGACTCCCTTTTGCCTTCAGAACTGCCCTAATTCTTCGATTCAATCAGATGTTGGAAACATTCCTCAGAGATTTTGGTCCCTACTGACATGAGAAAGGCTGACCATACACTATACAATTTTCAGCCCAATTTCCTTTAGATTTACCTTCAACTATGTGGTGCAAGGGCCTGCCTAATTGAATACAATTGAAAGTGTTGTTTAGGTTTGACTAATATTAATTAATGTTATTAATTATTAACTAATAATATATTATATGGTTTTTGGTAAATCTAAAGCAATATTCTCAAGAAAATTGTATAATGTATGGCCGGCCTTACTGTCACCTTCCTATCATTTCAAATCAGTCTGCCTATTTTCTTCTGACCTCTGAAATCAACAAGGCATTTTTGTCCACACAACTGCAGCTCACTGGGCATTTTCATTTCTTTCTCGGACCATTCTCTGTAAACCCTAGAGATGGTTGAGCATGGAAATCGCTGTAGGTCATCAGTTTTAGAAATGCTCAGACCAGCATGTCTGGCACCAACACTCATGCCCTGTTCAAAGTGACTTAAATCCCCTTTCTTCCCCATTCTATTGTTTGGTTTGAACTTCAGCAAGTCGTCTTCACCACGTATAGATGCCAAAATGCACTGAGTTACTGCCATGTGATTGGCTGTTCAGCACTTTGTGTTATCAAGAAATTGAACAGGTGTACCTAATAAAGTGGCTGGTCAGTGTATATCTCTTTTTGTAGCGATCTCTTCCTTCTTGATGCATCTACAGCACAGAAATTGGAGGAACTTCTCCCCAACAGGATAAAATACTCTACTCTAACAAAACCCAACTCCCCCCTTCACCACTCTACCCCCCAGAATAAAAATGTGTACATACACTAAGGCAGTGGTTCTTAAACCTTTTTTCGAGTCACTGACCCCTTTAAGAACTTTTGAAAACTATGGACCCCCTCCCTAGAAACATTCACATAAACACAACATTAAAAAAACTCACTCATTTTCTGTTTCAATATTTTAATTGGAATTTCAAGAAATTATAACAAACCACATTGGGCTCATGCAGGGGCGACATTGAACAGGCATGTAAGAAAACTGTGTATGTACGCATAATTCCTAGATTGTAAGCTCTAAGGAGCATGGCCCGCTGTTTCCTCTTGTACCAAATTGTATTGTAACTGTAATGTCTACCTTCATTTTGTAAAATGCTGCACAAACTGCTGGCACTATAAAAATCCTGTATTATAATAATAATAATAATAATAATAAGTGACATAACAGCAAACTTCTACCAGGACCCAAGGGGACCAGCTTAAGAGGTTAGGTAATGTCACAAGCAACACTGCATTGTCCCATAGAGGACTGTAGTCCTCATTAATAAACTTCAAATCAGAAAGGAAAAGGAGAGTAAAGGAAGCAAAGAAAGAAAAGAAGGAGGGGAGAAGGAGAAGAAGGAGGGTAAGAGGGACCCAGGGAGAGGGCGAGTACCACTGATGCGGGATCTGCGCAGGCAACATTTATAGTAAAAAACCTCATTCATTTATAAGCAAAAAATAAAGGACCACTCATCACAAAAAATGAAAAGAAAAAATTAGCTGTGAGAATGCTTCAATGTTTAAACAGCTGTCTTGGATAATCCCCGTAATGTGTCTAATATGTGTAGTTCCTATGATTGTCAGCTCCATCTAGTGGGCATAATGCGATATTTGCAACAGCTTTGTGAATGTTGAAGCATTCGAATAGTGAGTTCATTTTAAATAGTCCCTTTAAATTACACAGGTCTGCGACTAAAAAGCTGTTAGATTATTTTCATCTAATGTCTATGTATTTTGGTGTGCTGAAAACAAATAAAATATTGAAAAAACTCCTAGACGTCATGATTTGCCACAAAATGCAAAACTGTCTTCAAATTTATCAATTTTTTTAAATTTTTGGTATTTTTGTTATATTATGGGTTTTTAACCAAATTTAAAGTCCAAATTACTATTAATTAATTCACATAAGTGCATTTAAGATATAAAATACCAAAAAAACCTTAAAGGAGTTGTCCGAGTTATGTAAAAAAAAAATATAGCACTGTAAATCTGATGGTCAGCAATATATACATAAGCTAAGCAAGTTTTAGGAAAAAAATTCTATTTCCTCATTTTCTAGTTCTCCTCTGGCCCTTTGTTATTTGCAGGTAAACAATCACTGCCCCTCCCCCCCCTGCAAAGGGGGTGAATACAAGTGTTGCTCTGAGTGACATGTCTGACTACTGGGATACTCAGCAGCATGCTGTATGTGTAAGCCTCAGCCCCGAGTCTGTGCTTCTAATGGTAGAAGGGGTTAATCTATCCTGAAGAATCCACTGGGTGGGATACCAAATACCCTTGTTTTCTGTGTCTATGGGACAGTCGAGACCGACAAAATCACTGGACCAAGAAGAGTTGGCAGCCGAGGGTGCTAACAGTCGGTGAAAAAAATGTCCAATGAAACTTTGGTACCTTCCCATAAAGTTCTTCTACCACCTCTTCACATAAAATTGGGATCGATGAAGCAATTCGTAAAATCACTTCCAAGAGATGGAGAATGCTTCAAATACTTGGTCACCAAGTTTCCAGGCCTATCGGAGGCAAAATTGAAGGAAGGTGTGTTCGTCGGACCAGACATTAGAAGGCTTATAGTTGATCAAGAGTTTGTCAATACCATGACGGATCCTCAAAAAGAAGGGTGGATTGCATTTAAAGAAGTCGTACAGAAATTTTTAGGCAATAACAAAGATCCTCACTACAAAAAGATCGTCGGACGAATGCTGAAAGCATTTCAAGCTTTAGGTTGCCTGATGAGTTTGAAAGTACATTTCCTCCAGTCCCACCTTGACTATTTTCCTGAAAATTTGGGAGCTGTGAGTGAGAAACAAGGTGAACGATTCCACCAAGACATTAAAGAGATGGAAAGGAGATACCAGGGAAAATGGAGCATTATAATGATGGCAGACTACTGTTGGATGCTTCAAAGAGACATTCCAGATGTTACTCACAAGTGTAAATGCACCAAGAGGAGCCTCACAGGGAAGAAGAGTCGAGTTTAGTGTGTGTAGGTGAGCTCATTTCAGTTCAAAAAAGGATTTTCATGAAAAAATTTAAATAAAACTTAAATTTTATAAGTCTATTTTCATTTATTTTGAGGTATTGCCTTATTTAACATAGTTACCTAAATTGTCAGGAAACGTGATGTCCTATGACAAAATGGAGGTCATTTTTGGATTCAGCGCACCAAAAAACATAAAAGATTACGTGGAATAACCAAAGCTCTTGAAAAAAATTTTTTTGCAGACCTGTGAGGACGTCATATAACGTCCTCCCAGAATGAGAGAACCGCCGTGAACCCGTCATTTCCTTATATGGTGGGCGGAAGGTGGTTAAACTATTTTTTTTTTTCGTATGCATTTGTTTTGTCATTTGTTATGTAAAAATCAATATTGAATATTAAAAATAAAATTGAAAAAAAATCACCTTTCACTTGCAAATAACTTTGCTTCTGTGCTTTGTACCAGAAACCATATCAGGGGAAGTGAATACCAACCCCCCCCCCCCCCCAAAAAAAAAAAAAATATTTGATTAAGATTCTTTCTACCAGAAACATAATTTTTGTGTAATTTTTAACAGGGCAACTTATAAACCAAAATGTATCATTTTTAATAACAGTAACAATACCTATTTTACAATGATCATTGCTTAAAGTAGAACACAACTCCCTGGTATTAAATTTGTTTTGCTTTCTCTTTAGATTGCATAGAAAACAAAATAATTTTTTCAGGACAATATTTCCAGCCTAGTTTGTCCATTATAAAACAACATATGGCTTACTTTGTTATCTTATGTTATGACAAAGTCATTGCCATGTATACAGCAGAAATGTACAAATTGCTCAAGTCTGAGTACAAGAGCTGAAGTGGTTAATGGTATATCACACTCACACAATGAACAGATTGAGAACACAATCCCCTTTTATTAGGCAGTTTTATCAGTTACAACAGGGGAAGTTCCCACTGAGGACTTTAGACAAGAACATTCATTTGCTTACTGGTCTGCTATTAATATCTGACTGCACAAGGAAATCCCCAATGCACGAATCTTAAGTAATGTAGACAAAATTAGGTCTTAGTGAAACATGTACACATTTGAGTACTGTACATGATACTTTTACACTAATGGCTAATTATAACAGAAAAGCTTTTAGGGGTCCCCCTTCTTCTAGTTTTAAATTGTCCTTCTAAGGTCAACATGCAGTCAACAGGGGTGCTAAACCTTTTGAAGAGAGCGGGCCACTTAACCCCTTGACGCCAACCATATGCAAATATGTGGCCTCTCGGCGGCTGGGCCTTGATGCCGAGTGGCCGCATATTTGCGTACCATTTGAAAACATATATGTGCTGAGAGCTCGTGCTCTGCACGCTCCCAGCACCTATGTCGGTGTCTCATGGAAAGGTCCCGATTAGAGATGAGCGAATCGAACATGGCGAAGTGGAATTCGTTTCGAAGATCAGGAAAAATTCGATTCGCGCCGAATCCGAAAATTAGCAAACTTCGGATGCACGAATCGAATTTTCCCAAAAATGGCGGCGACATGTGTGGCGACGGAGCGGGGATCTCTGGGAAGGCGCGCTGACCCATAATGCATTCATTCATGACATGTAATCGCATTAGCCAATCAGCAGCCAGCCAGCCAGCACTGTGTAATGGTGGAGCTATAAATTGCGGCCATCTTAGAATTCTCCATTAGCCTCCGGTCATTCAAGAGAGACAGACCTGTCTGTATTAGGGACAGAGTTAGGGCCACAGAATCGTTACTCAGGGACACAGAATCGTTACTCAGGGACACAGAATCGTTACTCAGGGACAGACACAGAATCGTTACTCGGGGACACAGAATCGTTACTCGGGGACACAGAATCGTTACTCGGGGACACAGAATCGTTACTCGGGGACACAGAATCGTTACTCGGGGACACAGAATCGTTACTCGGGGACACAGAATCGTTACTCAGGGACACAGAATTGTTACTCAGGGACACAGAATCGTTACTCGGGGACACAGAATTGTTACTCAGGGACACAGAATCGTTACTTTCTGCTTCACAACCACTATTGAATTAAAGAGTATGTCAGACAACACGCAGAGGAGCGAGCAGACGTGGCAATGTTTCAGGAGCGAGCAGACGTGGCAGCAGAGGAAGGGGTCGAGGCAGCACTAGTCGCAGCCAGAGGCCAGTGCTCCCGGTGTCATCCAGCGGTCGTGTCTCCACCGACAACCCTGCCGTCATCTATTGGTTGACTCGGTCGTCTTCCTCTTCCCAGGTCACCTCTGACACCTACAGCCAACGGTCGGTGGGTACGTCAGACACAACCGTTAGTTGGCATGGCCCGGGAGCAAGCCCACTGAAATCACGTGTCCTCTACCTGCCCCTGTCCTTTGGTGTTCCCTCACCAAGCGAAGTATCGCATGCTGTGGGCTCAGCCCCACTGTACAGTGAGGAAGAGCTAACAGAGGGCGGTCAGGAACGGGGGGAGACATCCGCCTCTTCAGCAGCCAGGCGAAGAAGTACTGGCGAGGAGAGTGGCTTGGTAGCCGGTCTAGAGACAGGTCTGTCTCCTGACCCACACGCAGCCGAGGGGGCTAGTAGTGACGCGGAGACCCTAATTGATGATGATGAGGCTGATCGCACTTGGCAGCCTCGTCGTCATCAGGCTATTGCTTCCGCATCATCAGGAGAAGAGGGTGCCAGCTTGCCAGCGAGCAAAACAGTCGGTGGGTTGCCCAGGAGGCAGCAGGGTCGCAGCAGTGTCAGTGGAGGCAAACGGCCACGGAGTAGAGCACCAGCTCCACTGCAGCCTACCACCACAGCCAGTAGTGGTGCCGGTGTGCACGGAGGAAGTAGCAGTCAGCCAGTGAGGAGTAGCGGGGGCAAAGTTTCCTACTCGGCGGTGTGGCAATTTTTCGTCAAGCCGCCCGAGGAAGTAAACGTAGCCGTATGTCGACTATGTGGCCAGAAAGTCAAGCGTGGCCAGGGGGCCCATGTTGGGACTACAGCGTTGCGTCAGCATATGCAGCGTCTCCATTCGGTGGCCTGGGAAAACTGTGATAAAGATACGGCGGTTCTGCCTGCCCCAGCCCCCGCTCCATCACCTGCTCCGTTACTTGCTCCGTCACCCGACGTCAATCGCCCTCTATCAGCCAGTCAAGGCTCCAACACCTCTGCTGAGGGGAGTTGTCGCTCGTTGGCATCTTCCGCTCGTTCAGATGCTCCTTCTCCTGCTACTCCTCTTCACGGATTCCGTCAGCAGTCTTTCTTGGAATCCGTTTCCAAGAGACAACAGTTTGCGAGCACGCACCCGACGGTGCAGAAGCTGAACGTCCTCCTGTCCAAGTTGCTGGTGCTGCAGTCCCTCCCTTTCCAAGTGGTGGACTCAGCACCTTTCCGAGAAATGATGGCTTGTGCCGAGCCGCGGTGGAGAGTGCCAAGCCGGCATTTCTTCGCCAAAAAGGCAGTGCCAGCCCTGCATTCACATGTAGAAGAGATGGTGGGCCAGTCTTTGAGCATGTCGGTCTCTGCCAAAGTGCACGGCAGCGCCGACGTGTGGAGCTGTAACTACGGTCAGGGACAGTACATGTCATTTATGGCCCACTGGGTGAACGTGGTGCCGGCACAGCCGCACCAGCAACTTGGACAGGTCACGCCGCTTTTGCCTCCACGTTTGCACGTCCTTGGTCCAGCAAAGATGTCCGCCTCTACCACCTCTTCTTCCGCCGTGTCCTCAGCCGCCACCCCCGTGCCAAGTCCCATTACCCGACCGGTATATCACATGTGCAGGGCGCAACGGTGTCACGCTGTGCTGCACCTGGTATGCCTTGGCGAACGTAGTCACACAGGGGAGGAACTTCTGAGTGTAATGAACAGAGAAATCGACAGATGGCTGTCTCCGCGCAAACTGAAAATCGGAACCATGTTGACCGACAACGGAAAGAACATGGTGTCTGCTCTGCGTCAAGGAAGGTTGTGCCATGCGCCATGCATGGCTCACGTGTTCAATCTGGTTGTCAAGCGGTTCCTAAAATCCACCATCCCACTGCAAGACATCCTTAAAATGTCACGTAAACTTTGCATGCATTTCAGCCATTCCTACACCGCAAAGCACCCCCTCCTTGAGCTGCAGCGGCAGAACGGAATTCCGCAGCATCGCCTGATCTGCGACGTTGCAACAAGGTGGAATTCAACCCTACATATGTTAGACCGCCTTTACGAACAGCGAAAGGCCATCACCGATTTCCTGATGTTACAAGCGGATAAAGGTACTCCCCTGTGTAACTTAGATGTCAGCCATTGGCAGCTCATGCGTGACACCTGCCGCTTGCTCAGGCCCTTTGAGGAGGCCACGCTATTCGTGAGTTGGCAGGACTATGGGATGAATGACGTCATTCCTCTGTTGCACGTCCTGGAACAAATGCTGTTAACAATGGCTGGTCAGGGTGCGGTAGACGTGGCGCACAGATCTCAACGCCACATGACCCCTGTGGGGGCAGGACAGGAAGAAGAGGAGGAGGTAGAGGAGGACATTGGTGCTCAGGAATTATTGAGTGAAATGGGTGGTTTTTCCACTCAGCGGACAGGAGTGGAGGAGCAGGAGCATCTGGTAGAGGAGGAGGAGGAGGAGACAGAGGACCCAGACGCACCGTGGCAGTATGCTGTGGAGATGGAGGCAGGGAGTCCCTCGCATTCCTTGGCACAAATGGCCCATAGCATGCTCGCTTGCTTGCGTAGCGACAGCCGAATAATAACCATCAGACAGAGGGATGACTTTTGGCTGTCCACCTTGTTGGACCCTCGCTACCGTTCAAAAATGGTGGCCTTTTTCACACCTGCTGAGAGGGAGGCCAAAATAAAGTACTATAAAAACCACCTATGTAGTCAGTTGGTCTCTGCCTTTCTGCGCCAACGTCCATCCTCAGACACTGTGGGCCCTGTGCGCTCGCGTTCCGCTGCCACGGCAGCAGGGGAGGGGTGGGGTGGTAGGAGCAGTGGCAGCTCCACCAGCAGCGGCTGCCTCAGTCTGCAGTCGATGATGAGTAGCTTTCTTCACCAGCGCAGTGAGGAAACTACTAACCAGCCGCAGCAGCAGCAGCATCAGGTGGACATGGAGCAGGACCTCAAACAACAGGCTCGGGCCTACTTGGACAGCACCCTGCCAACCGAGGTAGACAATCCCCTTGACTACTGGGCAACGAAACTTGACCTTTGGCCCCAACTAGCTGAATTTGCCCTTGAAAGGCTGTCATGCCCGGCCAGTAGCGTGGCATCGGAGCGCGTGTTTAGTGCGGCAGGAGGTATTGTAACTCCGCGGAGGACACGACTGTCCACCCAAAGTGTGGAGAGACTCACGTTTGTGAAAATGAATCAGGCGTGGATTAGTCTGGATTTCAAACCACCAGTTCCTGACACAACTGACTAAATCCGCCATGAATCATGCCCCAAACATGTTATTATTTTTAACATAGGCCTCTGTATGGCCTTCAATTTAAGCTGCTTACGCTTCGCCACTCTGCCATGGGCCCCTGTACCACCTCCTCTTGCTGCTGCCAGGTCCAGAGTGTGTCATGGGTCCCTGTACGGCCTCCCATTGCTGCTGACTTCATCGCCAGACTCTGCCACGTGCCACTTTCAGGTCTCCTTACACTGTTGGTGGGATCCATTTTGTGATAGGGTGCTGTATGGCCTTCCATTGCTGCTGCCTCCACCGCCACCCTGCGCCATGTGCCTCTGTCGTCTGCTCACGCTGCTGACGGCTTCCGCTTTTTAACGTAGGCCTGTGTATGGCTTCCGAATACTGCTGCCTCCACCGCCTCCCTGTGCCATGTGCCACTTTCAGGTCTCCTTACACTGTTGGTGGGTTCCATTTTGTGATAGGGTGCTGTATGGCCTTCCATTGCTGCTGCCTCCACCGCCACCCTGCGCCATGTGCCTCTGTCGTCTGCTCACGCTGCTGACGGCTTCCGTTTTTTAACCGAGGCCTGTGTTTGGCTTCCGAACACTGCTGCATCCACCGCCACCCTGCGCCATGTGTCTCTGTCGTCTGCTCACGCTGCTGACGGCTTCCGCTTTTTAACGTAGGCCTGTGTATGGCTTCCGAATACTGCTGCCTCCACCGCCTCCCTGTGCCATGTGCCACTTTCAGGTCTCCTTACACTGTTGGTGGGTTCCATTTTGTGATAGGGTGCTGTATGGCCTTCCATTGCTGCTGCCTCCACCGCCACCCTGCGCCATGTGCCTCTGTCGTCTGCTCACGCTGCTGACGGCTTCCGCTTTTTAACCGAGGCCTGTGTTTGGCTTCCGAATACTGCTGCATCCACCGCCACCCTGCGCCATGTGTCTCTGTCGTCTGCTCACGCTACTGACGGCTTCCGCTTTTTAACCTAGGCCTGTGTATGGCTTCCGAATACTGCTGCCTCCACCGCCACCCTGCGCCATGTGCCTCTGTCGTCTGCTCACGCTGCTGACGGCTTCCGCTTTTTAACCGAGGCCTGTGTTTGGCTTCCGAATACTGCTGCATCCGCCACCCTGCGCCATGTGTCTCTGTCGTCTGCTCACGCTACTGACGGCTTCCGCTTTTTAACCTAGGCCTGTGTATGGCTTCCGAATACTGCTGCCTCCACCGCCACCCTGCGCCATGTGCCTCTGTCGTCTGCTCACGCTGCTGACGGCTTCCGCTTTTTAAACTAGTCCTGTGTATGTCTTCCGAATACTGCTGCCTCCACCGCCACCCTGCGCCATGTGCCACTTTCAGGTATCCTTACACTGTTGGTGGGTTCCATTTTGTGATAGGGTGCTGTATGGCCTTCCATTGCTGCTGCCTCCACCGCCACCCTGCGCCATGTGCCTCTGTCGTCTGCTCACGCTGCTGACGGCTTCCGCTTTTTAACCGAGGCCTGTGTTTGGCTTCCGAATACTGCTGCATCCACCGCCACCCTGCGCCATGTGTCTCTGTCGTCTGCTCACGCTGCTGACGGCTTCCGCTTTTTAACCGAGGCCTGTGTTTGGCTTCCGAATACTGCTGCCTCCACCGCCACCCTGCGCCATGTGCCACTTTCAGGTCTCCTTACACTGTTGGTGGGTTCCATTTTGTGATAGGGTGCTGTATGGCCTTCCATTGCTGCTGCCTCCACCGCCACCCTGCGCCATGTGCCTCTGTCGTCTGCTCACGCTGCTGACGGCTTCCGCTTTTTAACCTAGGCCTGTGTATGGCTTCCGAATACTGCTGCCTCCACCGCCACCCTGCGCCATGTGTCTCTGTCGTCTGCTCACGCTGCTGACGGCTTCCGCTTTTTAACCTAGGCCTGTGTATGGCTTCCGAATACTGCTGCCTCCACCGCCACCCTGCGCCATGTGCCACTTTCAGGTCTCCTTACACTGTTGGTGGGTTCCATTTTGTGATAGGGTGCTGTATGGCCTTCCATTTCTGCTGCCTCCACCGCCACCCTGCGCCATGTGCCACTTTCAGGTCTCCTTACACTGTTGGTGGGTTCCATTTTGTGATAGGGTGCTGTATGGCCTTCCATTGCTGCTGCCTCCACCGCCACCCTGCGCCATGTGCCACTTTCAGGTCTCCTTACACTGTTGGTGGGTTCCATTTTGTGATAGGGTGCTGTATGGCCTTCCATTGCTGCTGCCTCCACCGCCACCCTGCGCCATGTGCCTCTGTCGTCTGCTCACGCTGCTGACGGCTTCCGCTTTTTAACCGAGGCCTGTGTTTGGCTTCCGAATACTGCTGCCTCCACCGCCACCCTGCGCCATGTGTCTCTGTCGTCTGCTCACGCTGCTGACGGCTTCCGCTTTTTAACCTAGGTCTGTGTATGGCTTCCGAATACTGCTGCCTCCACCGCCACCCTGCGCCATGTGCCTCTGTCGTCTGCTCACGCTGCTGACGGCTTCCGCTTTTTAACCGAGGCCTGTGTTTGGCTTCCGAATACTGCTGCATCCACCGCCCGCCCACTGCTGCTGCCAGGCCCGTAATCTGTCATGGGCCCCTGTACCGCCTCCTCATGCTGCTGCCAGGTCCAGAGTGTGTCATGGGTCCCTGTACGGCCTCCCATTGCTGCTGTCTCCATCGCCACACTCTGCCATGTGCCACTTTCAGGTCTCCTCACACTGCTGGTGGGTTCCATTTTGTCATAGGGTGCTGTATGGCCTCCCATTGCTGCTGCCTCCACCGCCACACTGTGGCTCCACACTCTGGTTTTGGCCCCGTGACTGCCCAAATGAGTGAAGTGTGCGGTGATTCTAAGATCGACGGCACTCATCTGCATGTCATACTGACTGACAGTATTAGTTCTCTTCCCCAGCAGACTCCAAGGGCATTTAAATTAAAGGTACAGTGTTCTGCACTAATATAAAGGCTCTCTGAAGCCTAGAAACACCCTTTTTATAAGTTAAATTCGCAGCGAATATATTCGCCTCGAATCGAATTTATTCCGCGAATTCGGCGAATCAGCCGAATCGAATTTTTGAATAATTCGCTCATCTCTAGTCCCGATCTCTCCTTGCATTCAGGACCTTTAACCTCCTTGGCGGTATTCCCGAGTGTAGCTCGGGGTAAAGTTTCAGTACCAAAAGCGGTAACCCCGAGCTACACTCGGGCTTACCATGCGGCGTTGCTCAGGGAGTCCCTGCAGCGCTTACCTTGTCCTTCGCTCCCGCAATGTGTCCCCTTCAGCGTCCCCGGCCATCTCCTCCAGCCGATGCCGTCATCTGGCTTCCGTGTTCCGGTCCCTGTGACGTCGGGACGTACGGGCGCCAAAAGCGGCGGCAAATTTGAAATTTTTAAAAAATGTCATTTTTTAAAAAATGATTATTATATAGTAAAACATTGCTGTTTCAATGCATTTCACATATATTTTGTCCCTACTGCTTTGTCCTGTGCCCTGCCTACATTTTGACTGTTCTTTCTGCCTGGAAACTTAGAAAAGTCCATGGCGTCCAAAAAGCGTCCCTTTAGGTCAAAATCGGTTTTAGACCGGCTAGAGAACAGCGATAGTAAATCAGAACTACTTGCAGAATTGAGTGATAATGATTTATAGGGGAAATTCATCATCAGACACTGAAAACGATTTTACGACTTTGCTCAGTGATGTGCGAACTTGGCGCTATATTTCAAATTTCAGTGTTTTTGGTTTGATTATATTATTGAATTAAATTTATTATTATTATATTATTATTTTTTATGAGTATTTATTAAGTAAGTAATTACTAAGAATTGCAGCCCTACAATACATAACACCAAATTTCCCTGCAAAAAAAATGGTACCGCTTTTGGTACAAAATTCCTGACATAATCATACCGTCAGGGAGGTTAAAGGGCTGGAAGGCGCCGGTGTGAAGAAAAAAAAATCTGAAGAATATATTTAAAACAAATATATTTTTAAAAAATATATTCTTCAGATTTTTTATATACAGTATTATATATATATATATATATATATATATATATTTATTTTTTTTTAATATATTGAATATGGCCATAATTGTAGCATTTCAAGTATATGTCAGTACATTTGGGAAGGATATTTTTAAAATATATTTCAAATATATTTTTCTTCCATGTGGGAAGGGACATTTATGAACATAGGTGTGCTGTATTTCATGCAAATGACTGCAAATCATTCACAGATTCGATGCAACCTTTTATTGTTAACTGATTGCAATATCCACTTCACTTCTTGCTTTGTCAATGTCTTTGACCAATCAGTTAATGTTTGCCCATTTTCATGCATTTTTTTCCAGTGCTATGAACTAGATTGAGGAAGAGTTGACACACCAATCTGTTGTGAAATTAAGAAATGTAGACCACTTTTTAAACAGGACCAAATCAGCTATTCAATTAACTATTTTTAGGGAAAAGGGACACATTGAGGGGCACATTTGCCACACGTTTGCAAAATACCACAAAACAATGGGTATAAAGAGATGTGAACATTTATTACATGAAATGTGACATTGTGATAATTCTGTCACATTTATACAACAGATTAGCAAACTGCAGCACCTAATGGATGCAACACGTGCAACTTTATTTATTTATAAATGTATTAATAAATATCTCCCACAGTGTGTAGCTTGTAAATAAATAATTCTATATATATGAAATGTACTAAATATTGCATTAAAATGTGCATGTGTATGTATATATGTATATGTATATTATTATTATACAGGATATATATAGCGCCAACAGTTTGCGCAGCGCTTTACAATATAAGGGAGATAGTACAATTACAATACTTTCAGTACAGAAGGATTTTGAACACAACTGTATATATGTATATATATATATATATATATATATACAGTCATGGCCGAAATTGTTGGCACCCTTGATATTTCTCCAGGAAATCATGTATTTCTCACGAAACGTATTGCATTAACACATGTTTTGCTATACACATGTTTATTCCCTTTGTGTGTATTGGGACAAAACAAAAAAAGGGAGGAAAGAAAGCAAATTCGACATAATGTCACACAAACCTCCAAAAATGGGCTGGACAAAAGTATTGGCACCCTTTCACAACTGCGGATAAATAAGAATGTTACAAGCATGTGATGCTCCTGTAAACTCACCTGGGGCAAGTAACAGGTGTGGGCAATATAGAAATCACACCTGAAAGCAGATAAAAAGGAGAGACGTTCACTTAACCTTTGCATTGTGTGTCTGTCTGTGCCACACTAAGCATGGACAACAGAAAGAGGAGACGAGAACTGTCTGAGGACCTGAGAACCAAAATTGTGGCAAAATATCAACAATCTCAAGGTTACAAGTCCATCTCCAGAGAACTAGATTTGCCTTTGTCCACAGTGCGCAACATTATCAAGAAGTTTGCAACCCATGGCACTGTAGCTAATCTCCCTGGTCGTGGACGGATGAGGAAAATTGATGAAAGATTGCAACGCAGAATAGTCCGGATGGTGGATAAGCAGCCCCAAACATGTTCCAAAGACATTCAAGCTGTCCTGCAGGCTCAGGGAGCATCAGTGTCAGCGCGAACTATCCGTCGACATTTAAATGAAATGAAACGCTATGGCAGGAGACCCAGGAGGACCCCACTGCTGACACAGAGACATAAAAAAGCAAGACTACAGTTTGCCAAAATGTACTTGAGTAAGCCAAAAGCCTTCTGGGAAAACGTCTTGTGGACAGATGAGACCAAGATAGAGCTTTTCGGTAAAGCACATCATTCTACTGTTTACCGAAAACGGAATGAGGCCTACAAAGAACAAAACACAGTACCTACGGTAAAATATGGTGGAGGTTCAATGATGTTTTGGGGTTGTTTTGCTGCCTCTGGCACTGGGTGCCTTGACTGTGTGCAAGGCATCATGAAATCTGAGGATTACCAAAGGATTTTGGGTCGCACTGTAGGGCCCAGTGTCAGAAAGCTGGGTTTGCGTCCAAGATCCTGGGTCTTCCAGCAGGACAATGACCCCAAACATACGTCAAAAAGCACTCAGAAATGGATGGCAAAGAAGCGCTGGAGAGTTCTGAAGTGGCCAGCAATGAGCCCAGATCTAAATCCCATTGAACACCTGTGGAGAGATCTTAAAATTGCTGTTGGGAAAAGGTGTCCTTCCAATAAGAGAGACCTGGAGCTGTTTGCAAAGGAAGAGTGGTCCAAAATTCCGGGTGAGAGGTGTCAGAAGCTTATTGATGGTTATAGGAAGCGACTGATTTCAGTTATGTTTTCCAAAGGGTGTGCAACCAAATATTAAGTTAAGGGTGCCAATACTTTTGTCCAGCCCATTTTTGGGGTTTTGTGTGACATTATGTCATATTTGCTTTTCTGCCTCTGTTTTATATTTGTTCCAATACATACAAAGGGAATAAACATGTGTATAGCAAAACATGTGTTAATGCAATACCTTTTTTGTGTGAAATACTTGATTTTCAGGAAAAATATCAAGGGTGCCAACAATTTCGGCCATGACTGTATATATATACACATATATACAGTTGTGTTCAAAATAATAGCAGTGTGTTGAAAAAAGTGAATAAAGCTCAAAATCCTTCTAATAGCTTTTATTTCCATACACACAAATGCATTGGGAACACTACACATTATATTCCAAATTAAAATTTGAAGAAAAATATATCAAATTTGTGTTGTTCCTCTAAAAAAATTGAAGAAAAGTGAATATTAGACTGTTCAAAAAATAGCAGTGTTTGTATTCTTCTTTACAAACTCAAACATTCACTATATAAACTGAAAAATGTTTGAAGATTTTGCTTTCCTTTGAATCACTTAATTAATATTTAGTTGTATGCGCACTGTTTCTGAGAACTGCTGTACATCTGTGCTGCATGGAGTCAACCAACTTCTGGCACCTGTGAACACGTATTCCAGCCCAGGATGATTGGACTACATTCCACAGTTCTTCTCTATTTCTTGGTTTTGTCTTAGAAAACTGCATTTTTGATGTCACCCTACAAGTTTTCTATTGGATTAAGATCCGGGGATTGGGCTGGCCACTCATAACATCAATCTTGTTGCTCTGGAACCAAGATGTTGCACGTTTACTGGTGTGTTTGGGGTCATTGTCTTGTTGGAACACCCATTTCAAGGGCATTTCCTCTTCAGCATAAGGCAGCATGACCTCTTCAAGTATTCTGATGTATTAAAACTGATCCATGATCCCTGGTATGCGATAAATAGGCCCAACACCGTAGTATGAGAAACATCCCCATATCATGATGCTTGCGCAACCATGCTTCACTGTCTTCACAGTGTACTGTGGCTTGAATTCAGTGTTTGGGGATCGTCTGACAAACTGTCTCAGGCCACTGGACCCAAAAAAAAAAATCTTACTTTCATCAGTCCACAAAATGTTGCGCCATTTCTCTTTAGGCCAGTCAATGTGCTCTTTGGCAAATTGTAACCTCTTCAGCACGTCTTTTTTTCAACAGTGGGACTTTGCGGGGGCTTCTTGCAGATAGCTTGGCTTCACATAGGCATCTTCTAATTGTAACAGTACTCACAGGTAACTTTAGACCTTCTTTGATCTTCCTGGAGCTGATTGTTGGCTGAGTCCTTGCCATTTTGGCTATTCTTCTATCCATTCGAATGGTAGTTTTTCGCAACCAGCATGTACAACATTTGCTGCCTTCCTTCCTTAAATAAGGGCAATATTTGCCACCTGTTTTTCAAAGAATGAATGACCTCACTAATAGAACTCCACACTGCTATTATTTTGAACAATTAGTGATTCAATTACACAGAATCAGCAGCATGCATGTCATGACTGTTGGGTCTGTTGGATTTCTATTACTCTACTACACCTGCTAGTAAATTATTTGCCATGTAGAAATATAATTTCTACCAAAAACAGTGATTGATCAGGTTAGTGATGTCTGACTATTATTTTGAACACAACTGTGTGTGTATATATATATAGTGAGAACTCGCATTAAATGGTAGAGCTTTTTTAAAGCACACAGCAACTCGCTTCTTTTTAAGGGCCTTTTTGCCCAATTTTATTTAAAAGAAAGTTATGTAACATAAGTTTCCCACGCAGGGGTGTTCACCATCAAAACAAAGGAAACCATTCAGCCTCCTGGCTCTCTTTATAAGCCCTGCTGGTTAGCAGTACTTTTATTTATGTGGGTCTTTCAGACCCCTGGTTAGTCCCAGCACACAGCGTTGGACTCCTTCCAAAATATGGCTTTTTCACACAGCTAGCAGCCCCTTGCTGCTCTGGCTCCCACCTCTCCTAGGTGGAGCCCTCCTCACTCCTGGGCAACGACCTCCTGGGGTGAAACCGAGAATCCTGGTCCTGACTCTAAAAGAGAGCCATGCACACCTGACCAATCAGTCTTCTGGCCATTCCCAAAACCATGCCCAAGGATTGGAGATTTCATTCCTCCCAAATCACTTAGAAATCTCCAGGCTCCAGGTCCCAAAATGGACTTGACAAACAAACGAGGAAAGTGGAAAGCCACTTTCCTCTGCATCAAACAAGTACCCTGGAGCCCCTCAACCTGCCTTGTTGAGAATCCCGGGTGAAATATCGTGAGATATCGTGACAGATCGCCACACTGTCACAATATATATAATTTTTTTTTTCCCTGGAATCTCCTTTTAGTATAGTGAATGGTGACTACAAATGTTCTCTATAGGTAGCTTATTCATGTGGCCAAGCTTCAGTCTTCTACATATGTCATCTGGCATATACTAAAGAAAACCATGCCCTATAGACCTTAACTCACCAGTGCATAGTACCCTGTTTCCCATAAAATAAGACCTACCCCGAAAATAAGACCTAGTGTTATTTTTGGGAATTGCTAAAGTATAAGACCTACCCCGAAAATAAGACCTAGTTGTGATCAGGGCTTTTGATCAGCCGGAACATGGCGGAACACCATTCCGCCACCTCCGACACTGGCCCTGCGCACACCCATATCTACTGTTTCTTATGAACACAGAAGCACGGCTGAAGTGACAGCACCATCCACTCCCACAGAACCTCCCTACCTCTGTACTCACTGTGGGACAGGGAAGGAACAGATATCTGCGGGTGCAGCATGCAGTGTGTTTTGGGGTGGGGCATCTCCTTCTGCAGCCTAATGCATGGAAGAGGCGGAGCAGTGAGTAAGTGCGCTTTGTGCACTGTGTGGGAGGATAGGACCAGAAACGGGAGTTACTATTGAGAGGGGCCGGCTGCTGACAGCTGTGTTTTGCAAAGCTAGCTAACCATATGAGGGCAGTGGAGGGGGAGGGGGGATGTGCAAAGGTGAGCTGCAGTCAGGTGTTGCAGAGGTAAATTGAGTCAGGTGAGTTGCAGCCAGGGTGCATAGATGAGCTGTGGCTGGGGGGTGCAGAAGTGAGCTGAGTTGCAACCCACCTTTGCATCCCCCAGCCACAGCTCAGCACCCCTGGCCACAGCTCAGCTCTGCACCCCCTGGCCACAGCTCACCTCTGCATTCCCCGTCTGCAACTCCCCCCTTCACCCTGTCTGTGGCTCATATCTGCACGGTCTGAAACTCACCTGTCAAGTCACCCCTGCAACACCTGACTTCAGCTCACAACTGTCATGAACCGGCCCTCTCCATAGTAACCCTCATCCACAACTGCCTGCAGCTCACCTCTGCACCCCCTGTCCACATCTGGACTTTTAAAAAATAAGACCTACCCCGAAAATAATACCTAGTGTGTTTTTTTGAGCCAAAAAAAAAAATATACGAGTGTCTTATTTTCGAGGAAACACGGTAGGCTTAACAATTATGACAAAACTGTTCACATCAGGTGACAATCTTCATCTTGACACATCACGCATGGCAAAAAGGGAAATGTCTAGTTACTTTTCAAAAGAAAAGAAACTAGCCAGAGTTTTCTTTTATGTTTTCCGCAAAGTTTCTGTTTTTAGGAGTTGTGGTGTTCAGGAGAAATGTTTAGGGTTTCTAAAAGACCCAGTGCATAGTAGGCTTAACAATTATGACAAAACTGTTTACATCATGCGACAATCTTAGTTTTGACACATCACGCATAGCAAAAAGGGAAATGTCTAGCTAAACTTTTCAAAAGAAAAGAAACTAGCCAGAGTTTTCTTTTACGTTTTCCACAAAGTTTCTGTTTTTAGAAGTTGTGGTGTACAGGAGAAATGTTTAGGGTTTCTAAAAGACCGAAGGGAATTTGGGTACTCTTCCTAGTGAGGACTTGTGACATGCACAGCAATCGCATGTTCACATGTTCCAAAAAACAAGATAAAAAGCCAACATCTGCAAATATAAATAAAGGGGAATTTGATTAAAATAAACATATAATATCACTCAATCAAAACTCACAATCCAAGAAGTAAAATGAAAAATCATGGTTTAAGCACATACAGAAAATAAATTACAAATTTCATAAGGAAAAAAGCTAACCAATATTCTAAACAGGTAACTACAATTATTAATTTAATACAGGAATCATTTTTATTATTCATAGTCATGGTCCAGAGAACTTCTTACACATTCAATTTAGAGAGGAAAAATAACATTTGTAATAAAGTTACCATAAGAACAATTCACGTAACATTTTGCATTAAAAAAAAAAAAAAAAGATCCAACAGCTTTTTCAAATCACCAATGATTTTAAAAGATTGTAAATTTTCTTAAATTAAAATTAAATTAAAGTGTCACAGTCCAAAATAAGTTAACATTAAACACAAAGATAACATGAAAAACAAGGTAAAGAGTAAAAGAGGGGAGTCTAAATAAAAATACCAACAAAATGGGTTGGCAAATAAGGAGGTTAAGTAAAATTTTACAGTTGAATAACGAGATCTGTATGTCAGATCTCAGATTTCTGGAGCATGAATAGGTGCAAAGAGATACACTATATTGGCAAAGTATTGGGACGCCTGCCTTTACACGCACATAACTTTAATGGCATCCCAGTCTTAGTCCGTAGATTTCAATATTGAGTTGGCCCGCCCTTTGCAGCTATAACAACTTCAACTCTTCTGGGAAGGCTGTCCACAAGGTTTAGAAGTGTGTCTAAGGGAATGTTTGACCATTCTTCCAGAAGCGCATTTGTGAGGTCAGGCACCGATGTCAGATGAGAAGGCCTGGCTCGCAGTCTCTGCTATAATTCATCCCAAAAGTGTTCTATCAAATTGATGTCAGGATTCTGTGCAGGCTAGTCAAGTTCCTCCACCCAAAACTCGTTCATTCATGTCTTGGTATGCTGACGCCTTAAGAGTTCCCTTCACTGGAACTAAGGAGTGAAGCCCAACCCCTGAAAAACAACCCCACACCCTATTCCCCCCTCCACCAAACTTTACACTTGGCACAATGTAGTCAGGCAAGTACCATTCTCCTGGTAACCGCCAAACTCAGACATATCCATCCTATTGCCAGACACAAAAGCGTGATTGGTCACTCCAGAGAACACATCTCCACTGCTCTAGAGTCCACTGCATCTGAGGCTTTGCATTGCAATAGGTGATGTAAGGCTTGGATGCAGCTCCTTGTCCATGGAAACCCATTCCATGAAGCTCTCTATGCACTGTTTTTGTGCTAATCTGAAGGCCACATGAAAATTGGAGGTCCTTAGCTATTAACTCTGCAGACAGTTGGAGACTTCTGCCCATTGTGCGCTTCAGCATGCGCTGACCCTGCCCTGTCATTTTACATGGTCTACCACTCTGTGGCTGAGATGCTGTTGTTCCCAGTTGCTTCCACTTTGTTATAACACCACTAACAGTTGACCGTGGGATATTTAGTAACAAGGAAATTTCACGGATGGACTTATTGCACAGGTGGCAACCTATCATGGTACCACGCTTGAATTCCTGAGCGCGACCCATTATTTCACAAATGTTTGCAGAAGCAGTCTGCATGCTTAGGTGCTTGATTTTAACATCTGTGGCCATGGAGGTGATTAGTGAAGGGTACTTTTAAGGCGTCAGCATACCAAGACATTTTGGACAATTTCATACTCCCAACTTTGTGGGAACAGTTTGGGGATGGACCCTTCCTGTTCCAACATAATTTCGCACCAGTGCAAAAAGCATTGTCCATAAAGACATGGATGAGCGAGTTTTGGGTGGAGGAACTTGACTGGCTTGCACAGCGTCCTGACCTCAACCCAATAAGAAACCTTTGGGATGAATTAGAGCAGAGACTGTGAGCCAGGCCTTCTCGTCCGACATCACTGCCTGGCCTCACAAATGCTCTTCTGGAAAAATGGTCAAACATTCCCATAGACACACTCCTAAACCTTGTGGACAGCCTTCCCAGGAGATTTGAAATTGTTATAGCTGCAAAGGGTGGGCCAACTCAATATTGAGCCCTTCGGACTAAGAATGGGATGCCATAAAAGTTCATGTGCATGTAAAGGCAGGTGTCCCAATACTTTTGGCAATATAGTGTATATTAGGGGACAGAGTCAGAGAGATCAGTTGTTTGGCAAATTTCAATAATTTTCAATTGATCAATCCTGAAAAATATACTTTCAGGGGTTGTTTTATACTTTTTTCAGTACATTTCTACCATTAAGGTGTCTATTTATAAATGTTTTCACATACAATTTTCACCTAAGATTCACAGTTTTGCTATCTGGATTTTAGTTAAAAAGGTGTGAATGTTGGGTGAAATTTGTGTGAACCTTGTGTGAAAAGATTTGTTAATAGGCCTTCAAGAGTAATTGGATTAAGCCAGACTTACATGAATCAAAATTCAGCTGGTTCAGCAGGGACCAGTCAAATTTTAATCCATAAATTGAACCACTTCTGTATAAAGAGCCTGTCTGGTTATTCCTGATCGATCAGTGCTGCCGGCTATAGTCATCAGAACTAAATAAATAGCACAGCGGGAGGATTCCCTCAACCACATTGAATGTATGAATAGGGGAATCAGATTTTTTTTTTTCTGTTCAACCAACTGGTTGAACAGGAAAAAAAATTATGAATGTATGGGCTGCCTTAAGTGGGGTACATACTATAAGAAAATCGAAGGAACAATTCTGTATTCGGACAGATTGTTCGAACTTTGTATAGTGTGAAGACAAGCTTCAACATCCGTTTCCGACCAACCAAATGAAAATTTTGAGCCCTTCGGACTAAGGGCTCAAACTCCAAAATTTTTTTCGGATGTCAACAGCACTAATGATTTTCTTTAAATGTGTATTGTTTTCGTACAAGAAAAATTGGATACAAAAGACCGCTCATGATTGGAAATGGCTTATGATCCAGAAGAATATGAGCAAAATAAAACAAATGTAATCGTATTCAAATTCATATCCATAATAGCAACTGAGCAGTGGTAAACCTCACCTACCCCACCCCCCAAAAAAAATAATTAAAAAAAATATATATATATACACTGCTCAGCATAAATTAGTACACGCCCTTTTAAAAAGTAAGATTTGAATCAATATCTCAATGAACACAAGAAGAATTTCCAAAATTTTGACAAAACTGATTTTCATAGAACATTTGTTTAGCTCATTACATGAAAGTAAGGTTAAAGTGATACTAAACCCCGGACCCTGCATTCACTATATTTGGTCTCCCACAGTACACAGAACATGGAAATGCAATTATTTTAGTAAATATAAACTGCTAAATACCTTTTCTCATCAGCAGTTAGAGCAGTCTTGTGACTTCTATCAGTGTGCAGCAGAGCACTGGGTAAAGCTTGTAGGAGGAATTTTCATTCTGTTCTAGGAGAATGCAAAACCCCTGACCTCTATCTCTACAGTGCTGATTGGTCCTGTGCTGATCACTAGCACTCTCCCAAGAAAAAAAAAACCTCTGTAGCAATACGCACTAAACTGAGCATGTCTCCACACGATAGGTCTTATCAGGAGATAAGAGGGGGACACTGGAAGAAGGGGAGGACCAGATTAAGTCAGGATCAAACAGCATTTTTACACTATGCAGAGGTTTAACCCCTTAGGTTCCACAGTGAGTATAACAAGCATGCTTTACTGCATATACAGACTGATTTCACTGTTGTGAGTTTAGCATAACATTAAAAAATCTTCAGTTTTCTCAAATTAGTTGAATCAAAAATGAATACACCACACAACAAAAACTACTACATCTAGTATTTTGTATGACCTCCGTGATTTGTAAGGACAGCACCAAGTCTTCTAGGCATGGAATGAACAAGTTGGCATCATATTGCAACATCGAACTTTTTCCATTCTTCAAGAAAGACCTCTTTTAGAACCTGGATGCTGGATGGAAAGTTATGCTCAACTGGTCTCTTCAGAATTCCCCATAGGTGTTCGACTGGGTTCAGATCAGGAGACATACTTGAATCACTAATCACTCTCACCCTGTTCTTCAGAAATGGAACAGTGGCCTTAGATGTTTTTTTTGGGTCATTGTCATGCTGGAAAAGTGCACGACGACCAAGGGCATGGAGTGATGGTAGCATCCTCTCTTTGAATATAGAGCTGTATATCTGTGAATTCATGATACCATCAATGAAATGCAGCTCCCCGACCCAGCATCACTCATGTAGACCCACAGAAGGACACTGCCACCACCATGTTTCACTGCAGGCACCATGCATTTTTCTTTGTACTCCTCACCTTTGCGACGCCATACAATTTTGAAGCCATCAGTTTCAAAAGCATTTATCTTGGTCTCATCACTCTAGAGTACAGAGTCCCACAGAACCCCAGTAGTCTTCTTTTTCAGCATGGGCCCTGGCAAATTCTAGGCTGGCTTTTTTGTGTATGGACTATAGGAGAGGCTTCCTTCATGGACAATACCCATGCATGCCATTCCTCTGCAGTGTATCACGGAAAACAATCAGCCCAGTTTGGCTTTCTACTTTTTTATATAACTGCAGTGAACTTGCATGGTGATTTTCTTCAGCCCTTCTCATCAGACGATGCTCCTGTCGTGGTGCTAATTTCCATGGATGGCATGGATGGCCTGGATGTCTTTGTGAGATGGTTGCAGTGTCATCTTTGTTAAATATTTGTATCACTTTTGTTACAGTATTCTGATATGTGGAGCTTTGCTGATCTTCTTGTAGCCTTCGCCTTTCTTGTGTAAAGAAATAATTTTTCTTTCTCAGGCCTTGTGACATTTCTTTTCCATGTGGTGCCATTGCTGACAGCATGAAATGGGAAGGGGTTTTTCTTTGGGGTGTATTCATTTTTGCAACATGGTCTCAAATGAATTTGTTAGGAAAAATTATTTTTTGTTTGTGCAATTGTTAATTCTGAAAGGAAAGTAAATGATTTCTGACAAATCTGTTGGGGTTATGCTGAGCACTGTATATATGCACTGCTTAAAAAAAAATTAAAGGAACACTTTAAAAACGCATCAGATCTCAATGGGGAAAAATATCATGCATGATATCTATTCTGATATGGACTGGGTAATGTGTTAGGAATGGAAGGATGCCCCATTGTTTGATGGAAATGAAAATTATCAACCTACAGAGGACTGAATTCAAAGACATCCCAAAAATCAAAGTGAAAAAATGATGCAGCAGGCTAGTCCATTTTGCTGAAATTTCATTGCAGCAACTTAAAATGGTACTCAGCAGTTTGTATGGCCCCCACGTGCTTGTATGCATGTCTGACAACATCGGAGCATGCTCTTAATGAGACAGTGGATGGTGTCCTGGGCTATTTCCTCCCATATCTGGACCGGGGCATCACCGAGCTCCTGAACAGTCTGATGGGGTGTCAGATGGACTGAAACATGATATCCCAGAGGTGTTCTATTGGATTTAGGACAGGCAAACGCATGGGCCATTCATTGGTATCAGTTCCTTCATTTTCCAGGAACTGCCTGCATACTCTCACCACATTAGGCCAGGCATTGTCGTGCACCAGGAGGAACCCAGGACACACTGCACTAGCATAGGGTCTGACAATGGGTCCAAGGATTTAATCCCGATACCTAATGGCAGTCAAGGTGCCATTGTCTAGCCTGTAGAGGTCTGTGCGTCCCTCCATGAATATGCCTCCCCAGACCATCACTGACCCACCACAAAAACGGTCATGCTGAATTATGTTACAGGCAGCAGAACATTCTCCGTGACTTCTCCAGACCCTTTCACATCTGTCACATGTGCTCAGGGTGAACCTGCTCTCATCTGTGAAAAGCACAGGGTGCCAGTGGCGGACCTGCCAAATCTGGTGTTCAATGGCAAATGCCAACCAAGCTCTATGTTGCCAGGCAGTGAGGACAGGGCCCATTAGAGGATGTTGGGCCCTTAGGTCACCCTCATGAAGTTTGTTTCTGATTGTTTGGTCAGAGACATTCACACCAGTGGCCTGCTGGAGGTCCTTTTGTAGGGCTCTGGAAGTGCTTATCCTGTTCCTCCTTGCACAAAGTAGCAGATAACGGTCCTGCTGATCTAATAAGGACCTTCTACAGCCCTGTCCAGCTCTCCTAGAGTAATTGCCTTTCTCCTGGAATCTCCTCCATGCCCTTGACACTATGCTGAGAGACACAGCAAACCTTCTGGCAATGGCACATATGTGCCATTATGGAGGAGTTGGACTGCCTGTGCAACCTCTGTTGGGTCCAGGTATCGCCTCATGCTACCAGTAGCGACACAGACTCTAGCCAAATGCAAAACTAGTGAAAAACAGTCAGAAAATATGAATAGGGAAAAAAATGTCAGTGGCCTCCACCTGTAAAACCATTCCTGTTTTGGGGGTCATCTCATTGTTGCCTATCTAGTGCACCTGTTGTTAATTGCATTAACACCAAAGTAGCTGAAACTGATTAACAATCCCCTCTGCTACTTAACTGAACAGATCAATATCCCAGGAGTTTGACTTAATGCTATCCTCTGATTAAAAAGTGTTCCTTTATTGTTTTGAGCAGTATATTTCTTTATATATCCGTGTATCTCAATACATATATACAGTATATACACTCACCAGGTACACCTTGCTGGTGCCAAGAAATATCCCTCACACCATTACACCACAATCAGCCTGAGTCGTTGATACAAGGTAGGGTAGATCCATGCTTTCATGTTGTATACGTCAAATTCTGACCCTACTATCTAAATGTCACAGCAACCAGTCTGCCCATTCGCCTCTGACCTCTGACATCAACAAGGCATTTTTGTCCACACAACTGCTGCTCACTGGATGTTTTATCTTTTTCGGACTATTCTCTGTAAACCCTAGAGATGGGTGTGCGTGAAAATCCCAGTAGAGCAGCAGTTTTTGAAATACTCAGACCAGCCCGTCTGGCACCAACAATCATGCCACGTTCAAAGTCACTTAAACTGCCTTTCTTCCCCATTCTGATGCTCAGTTTGAGTTTTAGCAAGTCGCCTTCACCACATCTACATGCCTAAATGCATTGAGTTGCTGCCATGTGAGTGGCTGATTAGCAATTTGTGTTACCAAGCAGCTGAACAGGTGTACCTAAAAGTGGCCGATGAGTGAATATCCTTTTATGTGTGTGCGCAGGTGTATCTGTGTGTGTGCTGTTTTTTTTCTGGTTTTAATAAAAACACGAATACACAATGAATATTGAAAACATTTTTTTTTAATCATAAAACCAGGAAAAAATTAACAATACTCATCTCAGCTGGAGATGACAATGAAGTGCTTGTTTATTATTATTATTATTATTATACAGTATTTATAAAGCGCCAATGGTTCGCTCAGCGCTGTACATTACAAAGGGGGACAGAACATGTGACAGAACAATACCAATACAATGCAAAACATGAGGATCGAGGGCCCTGCTCTTTCGAGCTTACAATCTAGGAGGGAGGGGATGGTGGCACAGGAGGAGATAGCTGTGGGGGATGGAGTGGTAGGAAGAGTGGAGGAGGCCAGCAAGTTGGTAGGGGGTGGGGTAGGCTTCCCTGAAGAGATGGGTTTTCAGGGTGCGCCTAAAGGAGAGGAGAGTAGGTGATAATCTGATGGGTTGGGGCAGGGGGTTCCAGAGGATGGGTGACACCCTGGAGAAGTCCTGGAGGCGGGCATGGAAGGAGGAGACCAGGGAACTAGAGAGAAGGAGGTCTTGTGAGGAGCGGAGTGTGCGTGCTGGGCGGTACTTGGATATTAGGTCAGTGATGTAGTTCGGGGCAGTATGGTGGACGGCTTTGTACGTCAGTGTTAGGATTTTGAATTTGATCCGTTGCGCAATCGGAAGCCAGTGGAGGGATTGGCAGAGGGAGGTGGCGGAAATGGAGTGGTTGGAAAGGTGAATGCGTCTGGCAGCCGTATTCAGGATCGACTGAAGCAGGGATAGCCAGCGGCGAGGCAGGCCAGTGAGGAGGGAGTTGCAGTAGTCGAGTCGTGATATGATGAGGGAGTGGATGAGCTGTTTAGTGGTTTCTGGGGTTAGGAACGTGCGTATTTTGGCGATGTTGCGGAGGTGGAGTCTGCATGAGCTTGTTAAAGATTGGACTTGGGGCTGGAAGGATAGGTTGGAGTCCAGACACCAAGTACTCTGGCCTGTGGGGTGGGTTTGATGGTGGCGTTGTTGGATGTGATGGAGAAGTCAATGGGGGGTGGTGTCCGGGCTGGGGGGAAGACAAGAAACTCTGTTTTGTAGAGGTTCAGCTTAAGGAAGTGGAGCGACATCCAGTCTGATATGTCGCTCAGTAGGTGTGTGATTCGGGCGGAGACCGAGGGGGTGAGGTGGGGGGTTGAGAGAAAGATTTGTGTGTCGTCGGCATAGAGGTGGTAGTTGAAGCCGTGAGAGTGTATGAGTTGGCCAAAAGAGGAGATGTAGATGGAGAAGAGAAGGAGCCCGAGGACAGAGCCTTGAGGGACCCCAACAGAGAGGGGGAGTGAGGGGGAGGTGGTAGTATTATAGGTAACGCTGAAAGAGCGTTGTGACAGGTAGGATGAGAGCCAGGAGAGAGCAGAATCTCTGAGGCCGAGGGAATGTAGTTTTTTGAGGAGGAGGGGGTGGTCGACTGTGTCGAAGGCTGCAGAGAGGTCAAGGAGTAGGAGCACTGAATAGTGGCCATTAGCTTTGGCAGTTAGCAAGTCATTGGAGAGTTTGAGTAAGGCAGTTTCGGTGGAGTGTAGGGGACGGAAGCCGGACTGTAGGGGATCGAGGAGGTTGTTGTCATTGAGGTGAGAGCTTAGGCGGGTGTAGACTAGGCGCTCGAGGAGTTTAGATGTAAATGGGAGCAGGGAGATGGGTCTGACGTTGTTCGGGTCATTGGGGTCCAGGGAGGGCTTTTTAAGTATGGGGTGATGTGTGCATGTTTCAGAGGGGAGGGGAAAGTGCCAGAGGAGAGGGTGAGATTAAAGATGTGGGTGAGGGAGCGTAGGATGGAGGGGGAGGAAGGTTGTAGGAGTTGTGAGGGGATAGGGTCGATGGGGCAGGTGGTGAGGCGGGCATCAGAGAGGATCTTGGAGACTTCCTCGATGGTAGTAAGGTCAAAGGTGCGGAGTGTTGGGGGGGCTTCAGTATGAGGAATGTAGGATGGGGTGGAAGTGGGAGTCAGAGCAGTGGTGGGGCCGTGGGAGAGGGGTGATGAGTGGGTAGCTGAGTGAGGGGGAACGGGGTTGGAGGGAGTTTGAGCAGTGATGAAGTCCTTGCTGGTTATGTCGAGGGAGAGGGGGGATGAGGGGGTAGCTGTGTGAAAGGGGATGGGTGGAGAGGGTGTGTGAGTTGCGGTGATGTCCTTGTGAATTGTGTCCATCTTGTTTTTAAAGTGATTGGCAATCTCAAGGGCGGTGAGTGAGGTGCTGGGTGGAGGTGGGGGTGGCGAGAGTAGAGAGTTGAAGGTGGAGAAGAGTCGGCGAGGATTGGAGGAGAGGGCCTTGATGAGGGTCAGGAAGTAGGCTTGGTTGGCTGCATGGAGGGAGGAGGTGTAGCTGTGGAAGGCAGATTTGTAGCGAGTGAAGGCTTGTTGGGATTTGGTTTTGCACCATAGTCACTCCAGGGCACGACTGCGTCGTTTGAGGGTTTTGGTGTGATCAGTCTGCCAGGGCTGGAGCGGTCGGGGTCTGATGTTGCGTGTGGTTAAAGGCGCTAGTGTGTCAAGGGCTGTTGACAGCGCGTTGTTGTAGGCAGTCATAGCCAAGTCGGGGCAGGACAGGGGGAGGATGCTGTCATGGAGTTGATCAGCTGCAGAGTGGAGGGGGCAGGGTTAAGGTTTCGGAGGTTATGGCTGGTAGTAGTGTGACATTTGGAGGGGTAGGCAATGGAGGACGAGGAGATAGAGAAGGTAATCAGGTTATGGTCAGAGAGAGAAAAGGGGTGTTAATGAGGTTGTGGGGAGTGCAGCGGTTGGAGAAGACAAGATCAAGGATATTACCGTCGGAGTGGGTGGTGGATTGTTTGCATTGTGCAAGCGCAAAGGAGGAGGTTAAGTGGAGGAGATGGGATGTGTCCAGGTTGTCGAGGTTGACAGGGATGTTGAAATCCCCAAGGATGATGGTGGGTAGCTCAGAGGAGAGGAAGAAGGGTAGCCAGGAGGAGAAGTCATCCAGGAAGCGGGATATGGATCCAGGAGGCCGGTATATCACAGCAATCTTCGGGGGGGTTGGGGAGAATAGTTGGACACAGTGGGCCTCGAAGGAGGAGAAGGATAGGGAGGGGGGGTTTGGGAGGACTCGGAAGGTGCTCTGCGGTGACAGGAGCAGAAAAACCCCACCACCTTTACGACCGTTAGGCCTGGGTGAATGGGTCCAGGTGAGACCTCCGTAGGAGAGTGCAGCAGGGGAGGTAGAGTCAGTGGCCTGGATCCAGGTTTCCGTGATCGCTAGGAGGTTGAGGGAGCGGGAAACAAAGAGGTCATGGATGGCGGTAAGCTTGTTGCACACTGATCGGGCATTCAGGAGTGCACATGAAAACGGGGGGGAGATTTTAGGGAGCAGGGGACAGGTACTAAGTTACGGGGGTTGCGGCAGGACGTGGAGGAGGGAGGGTGTTGTGCGGGTGAGGGAGGTGGTGGAGGGCCAGGATTCGGGGAGATGTCCCCCTGCGGTTAGGAGGAGGAGAAGGGTAAGAAAGGTGGCATGGGAGCGGGATGTCCAGGAGCGTGAGAAACTACCAGTGGAGGTGTTCTGGTCAGTGGGAGAGTGGAGTAATAGGAGGAGGTGGTGGGTGCCGTAGAGGGGTGAAGGAAGCAGTGAGGACACAATATACAAATGTTTGGGAGGAGCAGAGGGATATAGTGAATGGATTTTGGGAATGGAGGAAAGGAAAATGAGAAGGAGGAGTGGAAGAGGCATTTTGGGGAGGTGGTGAGAGCAGTAGTAGGGAGATGATAGCAATGAGGGGGAGATGTACAAGTTTTGGGGTGGAGCAGAGGGGTAAAGAAATGAGATTTGGGAACAGAGGATAGTAATAAGATAAGGAGAAGAGGGGACGTATTATATAAAGGTACACGGAGTGGGACTCAGACTTGTAAGAGATGTTTCCCAGGATGTTTGCTTGCAGTCTGTCCCGCATGCAGTAGAGTTTCTTACTGTTGTGTCTTCCTGCTGCTTATGTTTTCCTGCTTTAGTTCAACTGCTGTGTTTAACTGCTTCACACTCCTTCAACGCAGCACTCAATCAAAAGCAGTACCCCCATCAGAGACTGTGCCCCCCATCAGTGATCTCCCCCATGAGCTGATCTAAATTTATAGGGAGATGCTCAAATGAGCATTCAACTCCACCCCAATTAGAAGCTGATAAGGATCACATGAATAGTGGGGGATGTTTCTTAGGAAACAGGCTACAGTTGTAAACCTGAGTGCAGCTAGAGGTGAGGACTGGTCAACATACACACAAATATAAATACACCATTTGTTCTGAATTTAACAGGAGTCAATGCGTTTTTCTAGTTAAGAGCAAAGATAGGTGCTGTCAGGGATCTCCTCGATCCCCGCCGCGATGGTCCCGGCGCAGGCGCAGTGCACCGCCCTGTGCAGGGAGACTGGCACTAGGTCTGGGCCGGCCGCGGCGTTCGAGTTCGTGCATGCGCAGTAGAAGCCGCGGCCGCCCGCTGGGCACCAATGGCAGCGCAGGGCGGGATATTTAAATGGCCCTGAGCTGTCATTCAGTGCCTTCTGGTCTTTCCTGCATCCTGTGATTTTGCAAACCTGTACCCTGTAAGTTATTGACCCGGATTGTACCTGACCTTGCTGTTTTCTCCTATCCTGACCCTTGCTTTGCCTGACCTCTCTCCTGGATGCCCCCTATTAGATTTGACCTGCTGTTGCTGACCTGGCGTGTGACCCAACCATTCTCTGCCCGCTGCCTTGTACCTTACCGTCCTCTCTGTTACCGACCCGGCCCGTCTGACCTTGCTCATCCATCCGCCCATCCCTCGCAGTGGGGTCTTCTGACCTCCTCATATCAGACTCTTTCCCGTGGGAGCCCTTGGTGCATACCACTACCACTGACGGACGCACCCAGTAGCCACAACCTGGTCTCGGGGGGCTCCAAGTCCATCCCCACCATCAGGGGCCCTGGTGAACAAGCACCCTGGGACTTAGACTCCGTGCGCTGGGGACGCCTATTCAGTGGAGTGCTAGTGGTACCGCCGGGCGGTCCCTTACAGGTGCATTTACCCAGAGGAAAGCAGCAGGAGTCAATGTGTTTTTCTAGTTAAGAGCAGAGATAGGATATAGGTGCATTTACCCAGAGGAAAGCAGCAGGAGTCAATGCGTTTTTCTAGTTAAGAGCGGAGATAGGTGCATTTACCCAGAGGAAAGCAGGAGTCAATCAGGCCTTCAATTAATAAAACCCAAAAAAGCAGAGCAAAACATAATACATAATCTCCTTTGTAGGGCTGCAGAAGCCTGTAATAAGAAGGATGTAGTAACATCCTCAAGATTTTTTCTTTTTCTGGGTTTAGCCACAAAACGTTCTTGGTGGTGGCATAATTGTGTCATTACCCTAGGGCTGAGAAGGACAAAGATCATAATTAAACAAAAATTTAAAATGCTGAAGACATTTTTATGCTAATTGGAAATAACAAGACTGTCTGATAATAGGCATACATTTAAACTAACAGCGCATAAACCCCAGAGCTCCTGGGTCACTGATGCTTCTTAATAATGAAAGTCTAGAGTCACATTGATCTGTCAGGAAGCGCAAGTTTTCGAAATAACCAAAGTCTTGGCACATAGATGTCATCTGCTGCAGCTCCAGAACATTCCGATTCCCTGATTTTGTTTAATTCCTTCCTGAACACTACCCTCAGATTTACAATTTTATGGAGCACATAAGAAATGTCAGCTTGTGAAGAAACAGCTTTGCACATTTAAACAAGCATGCATAAAGTCTATTTTTTCTTAATCCTGTCAGAGTACTCCTTAAATTTATTCACCACAAACATGGCATATGCCTGTACTGACCAATAAATTGTGTCATGAAGGCAGGTGATGTAAATTTATCAGCCATGACTACTGTAAAATGCAAAACCAATGGAAGACATGACTTTGATATGACATGAACCTACAAAGAACTATGTAAAACCCAATGCAAGAAAAGATCAGATTTTAGAAGAAGTTCTTCTAGTTCTGCAGAAGAAATTTGGTGTTGAAAGATCCAAAGGCCAACTGAGAAAGAGATGGTCAACATAGGCAACATGAGCAGCTTGCTCACATTCATCTCATCATTCAGAAATATACTTTTTTTTTATAAAGAATCATCTCAGACATGTAGGGGGGGTTTTAATGTAGAACTGTGCTTTATTGTGATATGTGATTTTATGCATTACATTTTCCTTTTCATAGAAAATAAAGAAACAGTTTGCCAAGAGAAGATCATGTAAGAAAAGATTTTTAGATAACATGGTGGCAAAAAGTCAAGTGGGAAAGTGAAACACACCAAGTGGACTCGGACAAGTTGTTCAGTAGTACAAGTAGGTGCACACAATAACATAAATAATTTTTTTTCAATGCAATCAGTAATGCAAATATATGTGCATAGCATATAGGTATATTTGTAAATACTCTTTTTGCAATGGTGCAATAAAAAAGAGGTGCCTCAACAACTGTAGATCTACCTTTATTTTTCATTTTTAGGTGTAGCAACATTTTCAATCACTAAAAATATTAATTGGATCTTTTTTTTTTCCACAGCAGTGGAAGAAGTGCTGCAGAGTGATATAAGTGAGGAGGGAACATCACACCAAATGGCACCTACCAGCATACATGAAGGAGACATTGAGGAGGAAACAACTGAAAAAACCCATGCACAGATGCTGGATGCAAAGGTTAGTAAAAGATACTATAACGTTCTATGTCTTATAATATGTTGCTGTTGTATAGTGTGAATTTCCTTTAACCTTGCAGTCATTTAACAAAAAAAAATTCAGTGTGCTTCTCCCCCTGAAAAATGATGTCTACTCAGTGACTGGTACTCAGCAGTGGGGGACACTGCTGAGTACCAGCCAATCCTGAGCCCAAACTAAGAAATATATTAATACGTTAGAACAAAAAACATGACATATGCAAATCAAATATAAAACATTTGCACAAAAAACTATTTACACAAACTACATGCACAGGACTGTTTGCATTATTAATGAAAAATTAGCATGAATATTGCTGTGATAACTCAAGTTTACGCATCATTCTGCCAATCCACTGCACCAACTCCATTGAAATAGTTCAATAGAGACGATTTTAGCACTTTGGGTGGGTAATCAAGGATGGCCTACGCCAGTGGGTGTCATCCCCTCAATGGGTTCATGATCCTCAACACAATAGCTGATTTTGCTGGATCCTGTTCAAATTGATGTGCAGCAATGTACTTGTCTGCAGGATGCAGCAGCAGAGAGCTAGATTGTTCATTTTGTACAATTATTATACAGGATTTATATAGCGCCAATAGTTTGCGCAGCGCTTTACAATATATATAATGCAAGATTGGTGGATGTGAGAAATATTCAGAACCTATTTGTCATGATCCCAAACGCATTCTCCACCACCTGCCTAGCCCTGGAGAGTTGATAGTTATATATCCTTTGCGAGATTGCACACAGGGAATGGCTTTACCAGATTTTCACAGAGTGCAAAGGCTTCATCGCCCACAAAGACAAAGTTTATGCCTTCAATGTTGTCCACACATTTGGGAAGGTTTGGGGTTCCATTATGCATCTTTTTATTATGTACAACAGCCAGCAAGATAATGAAGAAGCCTTTGTATTTGTAAAAATAGGAACATGATTTTGGGGGAGGGTTTATTCTTACATGTTTACCATCTATAGCTCCTCCACAATTTGCAAAAATGCCACTGGTCATTAAATTGTCTTGCAATTTTCTTCCAGTCATCAGAATTGATTAGAAACTGTAATAAAAGAATAAAAAAAGAATGAAGTCACAATATACACATGTTTATACTGGGTTTTGTTATTGGAGAAGGGAATTACATATATAATGCTTATAAACTACGGTTAAAAGAAATGCCCTGTACCTTGATGTAGTCACCCGTAGGACTTGGATGATGGTTCTACAGGTCTCAGGAATTATAACTTCTAGGGCTTGTGGTGAGATGCCAGTTGTAAATTTAAGATCCTGTAGGCTACTGCCTGTGGCCAGGTAACACAGTGTGGCTTTCAATCTCTGTTCCACACTGATTGCATCTCACAGAATGGTGTTCTGCTTGCTGATGTGTGGCCTCACTGCATTTAGGAGTATATTGAATCAGTCATCAGTCATTCCTAAATAATTCCTGAAGTTGTCAGCGTTCTCCTGTAATTCCCTCAACAGTGACATATGTGAAAAATGGTTACAATTCAGCAGCCATTTTTGCAGCAGGTGCTCCTCTTTTGCTTCTTTCGCAGCTGGTTCTGTATTGCCAAAACTCCAAGGCCAACTATAGAAATGGCAACGGTTTGGAAGTCCATCATGCAAACCCAATTGTAGCTATCTGTGTGAATTATATGCAGACTGCACGAATAATCAGTAGCGCAATGGCACAAAATATCCGTAGTCGGAGATGGCACGAATAATCAGCAAAAAAAAAAACTAGGATGGCACTCAAAGGCATGGCTACAGGGTCACATGTACATTACATCACATTGTAATCTATGCTATAAGGTCTGTATGTAAAAGCAGAAAAAAAAATTGTACAAGAGTTTTCATACAATAGTAATACCTTGCTGATCAACACTGAGAAAAATTGGACAATAGTACGATTTTCTTTTAGTGTGTACTGGGCTTTAGAGAAAGTTATACAGTTGCAAGAAAAAGTATGTGAACCCCTTGGGATTACGTGGAGTTTTGCATGAATTGGGCATAAAATGTGCTCTGAACGTCATCTAAGTCACAACAATAGAAGAACACAGTCTGCTGAACATAATACTACTCAAACATTAGATGTTGCCATGGTTTAATTGCACATAACATGTAAACATTCACAGTGCAGGGAGGAAAAATTATGTGAGGCCCTAGCTTAATGACTTCTCCCAGAGCTAATTGGAGCCAGGAGTGAGCCAACCTTGACTCCAATCAGTGTGATGATATTGGATGTGTTGCTGACAGCTGTCCTGCCCTTAAAAAACACACACCTGTTTTGGGTTTACTGGTTACAAGAAGCACTGTCTGATGTGAACCATGCCTCGCAGAAAAGAGCTCTCAGAAGACCTACGATCAAGAATTGTTGACTTGCATGAAGCTGGAAAGGGTTACAAAAGTATCTCCAAAAGCCTTGATGTTCATGTGTCCACGGTAAGACAGACTGTCTACAAATGGAGAAAGTTTAGCACTGTTGCTTCTCTCCCTAGGCATGGTCGTCCTATAAAAATGACTGCAAGAGCACAGCGCAGAATGCTGCATGAGGTAAAGAAGAATCCCAGAGTGTCAGCTAAAGACCTACAGAAATCTCTGGCACATGCTAACATTTTTGTTGACACATCTACAATAAGGAAAACATTAAACAAGAATGGAGTACATGGGAGGACACCACGGAGGAAGCCATTGCTGTCCAAAAAGAATATTGCAGCACGTTTGAAGTTTGCAAAAGAGCACCTGGATGTTCCACAGCACTACTGGCAAAATATACTGTGGACAGATGAAACCAAGATTGAGTTGTTTGGGAAGAACAAACAACACTATGTGTGGAGAAAAAAAGGCACAGCACACCAACATCAAAACCTCATCCCCACTGTAAAACATGGCGGAGGGAGCATCATGGTTTGGGGCTGCTTTGCTGCCTCAGGGCCTGGACGGATTGTTGTCATTGATGGGAAAATGAATTCCAGAGTTTATCAAGACATTTTGCAGGAAAACGTACGACCATCTGTCCGCCAACTGAAGCTCCGCAGAGGATGGGTGATGCAACAGGACAATGACCCAAAGCATACAAGTAATTCAACAAAACAATGGCTGCAACAGCAGAGAATACGCCTTCTGGAGTGGCCCAGTCAGAGTCCTGACCTCAACCCGTTTTAATTGCTGTGGCATGACCTTAAGAGAGCGATTCACACCAGACATCCCAAGAATATTGCTACAATGAAACAGTTTTGTGAAGAGGAGTGGTCCAAAATGACTCCAGATCGTTGTGCAGGTCTGATCTGCAACTACAGGAAATGTTTGGTTGAGGTTATTGCTGCCAAAGGAGGGTCAACCAGTTATTAAGTCCAAAGGTTCACATACTTTTTCCTCCCTGGACTCTGAATGTTTACATGTTATGTGCAATTAAACCATGGCAACATCTAATGTTTGTGTAGTATTATGTTCAGCAGACTGTATTCTTCTATTGTTGTAACTTAGATGACGTTCAGAGCACATTTTATGCCCAATTCATGCAAAACTCCACGTAATCCCAAGGGGTTCACATACTTTTTCTTGCAACTGTAGTAGCTGATGTTCATCTTGGATTGAAGGATCATTTGACTGATGAACACTCTCCAGTCAGTGTATGCATGTTCAGAATTAGATGTGTGCTGCCATTCAGTTGATCCACACTAAGCTGGTAAAATGTAGAGTTAATTCACATTACTGTGCTGTAGTGCCAAGGGGTGATTTAATGTTCAAAGAAGTGAATGGTACACTAGTAAATCAATGAAAATAAATAAAATGACACTTCCTGTTTACTATCCCAGTATTTGTGAATGAACAGTGAGTGATCAACACTGATCACCTCGGTATTCATTCTCCCCTGAATCACCCGCTGTCTCCACCGATACTAGTGGGGGGATCAGCAGGCACAGCAAAGACAGCAGGCTGTGCAGGTAACACAGAATTGGTCTGTAGGGAAGATCTGAGGGAAGGGGATCGCTGATGCTGCCATGAGCTTATAGCAGGGTGGGAAAGGCAGCCAATGTAAGGCATATTAACCTGGCCAGCTGAAATCTGTGTCACAGCACGTCCATGGCACTGAAAGGGTTAAAAACCCATCTCCAGGGAAAGTGAAAAACCTTCCCTTGGAGGGGGCTGTCTGTTTATGTTTAGGTGTTTGGAAACAGTAGTTTCTCCTCTCCAGCACTCTCCTCGACTTCCCTATGCTTCGACAGTTGACTGTTTCTCGGCATCTTCATGTCTAGCATAGGGCTATGGGCTCTGCTGTGAGGACTGGTCTAGCAGTGCAGAGGAAGCCTGTGGGAGCATGGGATCAGGTAAGTAACTCTGCTTTTATCGGTGTCCTAGACCCTAGACCCAAATGAGCATTTAACCTATAATGCACATGCTGAAAAATATTCCAGTTTCTATATGCCAACTAAATTAGCGCTTCCTGAGACAAATTAATAAAATTACCACATCATTAGTTTGTCCCTACATTTTTTCATCTCTGTCCCCACATTGCTACACCTCGTTGGCCATACCACATCCTTCTCCTCTCCTTGCTACGGTGCCGATTTCTGCTGTCTACCCCTCCTCACTATATTTACACCACTCTGGTAATGGTATATATTAGTAACTATTATAAAAACATTTGATTTGGCATGGATGGTGCAAAATCAGATTCAACTTATCTTAAAACATTTCTACTTTGGCTCAAGGAAAATGAACAAATATTTACACCACAGGACTAATTTACTTCCCTTTGTTAATCTCCCAACTGTGTAAAGATACAGGATACTAAAGTGTGGGGAGGGGCTCTGACGTCAAGATGCTTAAAGCAACATACAGCAAGTATTCATCAGTGTTGGAAAACTTTACTGTGGATTCAAACCTCAACATTTTAATACGTTTTAAACTTATAACACATGTGAGTGCACTACTATATTTAATAAATTATGTTTTAAAGAGGATAAGGAACTATATTCTTTTAAATATAGAACTACGATATCTAAAACAAAAATCAGAAACAAATATATAAACTAAACCCTCTAGCATAAAAGGTCTAACTTTCACCCTTGAAAGTGTAAATTGTCTCAATAATATCCCAAAATGCTGAAACGTATTACCATACAAATGCAAATTGTGAAAAAAATAAAATACCATACAATAAATAAAAACCCATAAATTGTTTATCAAAAATATATAAAAAAAATAATAAATAAGTCACTCGTGTCCAAAGTAAAAGTCATTCCAATCTCTGATTCTAATATGGAAAATTTTTGGATCTTTAATAACGAGCCCTCCTATTGGCCCCCAAAGGAAATGTGAACCTCAAAAAAAGGGAAACTCATATAGTGCATTAACTTTATAAAATAAATAATTAAATATACCAATAATAGACAATATGCACTGTGCAACTTCAAAAAATCAAACGTGACCTTAAAAGTGAAAAGTGAACACAGTGTAGCAACCGTGATTGTGTGTCACTCTGTGAATGAAATAACCCAAGTGACCATTCAGTGTAAAACTTCTAGAGTGTAATGCATAAATACCGTTACCAAAAACAACCAAAAAACATGCCTTAGTATCTCTGGGGGAGTATGCACCACGCTCCAACGAACGCCTTCCAAGCCTGAGTAACACTCTTTATGATGTCATCAACATCCTTCTCCTAGATGTCATCATGGCTTTTCATGGAAGTACTCCATAGTACTCATAGTACCCATGCTCCAACAGATATGTGAATGGTATATGAAAAGGATATAGTGTAATTCCATATGGGATTATCAAAAATATACTTTATTATATGCTCACATTAAAATAATATCAAAATCGCCTTATTCCCATGCCATCAAACCTCTAGGGTTGCCGAGCAGCCTCCAGGAGTGTTTGGCATGTGTTTTCCAGTGTCCAAGATGGCCAATCTGCCACTTCCGGTTCCTCTCTGTGTGTCCGACGTCACTTCCCTTGGCGCATTTCATCACTTCCAGGACTTAGTCATAAGGAAGTGACAAAACGCGTCAAGGGAAGTGACGTCGGATGCACAGAGAGGAACCAGAAGTGGTGGATCATCCATCTTGGACACTGGAAAACACATGCCAAACACTCCTGGAGGCTGCTCGGCGACCCTAGAGGTTTGATGGTATGGGAATAAGGCGATTTTGATATTTTAATGATTACCACAAATCAATGTTCCTACTATAGACTTTTGAGGTCTGAGAGACGCACATCATATGCCAAAGGACCGCATATGGCCCTTGGGCCACAGGTTGGGCACCAGGAGCCTACGTAGCTGCAAAGTAATATATGTTAAATGAGTAAAGATATTGAGGGACATTTATGAAATAGTTGCGTTCTACATGTTTTCAAATGTTGCACCATGCAAATGTGTGCAAATCATTCACAGATCGCAAATATCGCACCACTTACTGTTAACACACCAATCAGATGCAAAATATAGTGATGTGTAGCACTTGTTAAATGGCCGCAAATCAGCTTTTCTGAGAGCTATTTTGTAGGGAAATTGGCACAAGCTGGCAAACCTGCAACAATTTTGCATAATTCCACAAAACAAGGGGTGTAAAGAGATATAACGTGTTTATTACATAAAATGTGACATTGTGATATATGACATGGCGCGGAAGTTCTATGACAGAAAACTGCAGCACATTAAAGACAACAGGTGCAACTTTAATAATAAATGTCTCAAATGGTGTGCATTTTGCAAGAAAATAATGCAATATACAGTCAGGTCCATAAATATTGGGACATTGACACAATTCTAACATTTTTGGCTCTATACACCACCACAATGGATTTGAAATGAAACGAACAAGATGTGCTTTAACTGCAGACTGTCGGCTTTAATTTGAGGGTATTTACATCCAAATCAGGTGAACGGTGTAGGAATTACAACAGTTTGCATATGTGCCTCCCACTTGTTAAGGGACCAAAAGTAATGGGACAGAATAATAATCATAAATCAAACTTTCACTTTTTAATTCTTGGTTGCAAATCCTTTGCAGTCAATTACAGCCTAAAGTCTGGAACACATAGACATCACCAGACACTGGGTTTCATCCCTGGTGATGCTCTGCCAGGCCTCAACTGCAACTGTCTTCAGTTCCTGCTTGTTCTTGGGGCATTTTCCCTTCAGTTTTGTCTTCAGCAAGTGAAATGCATGCTCAATCGGATTCAGGTCAGGTGATTGACTTGGTCATTGCATAACATTCCACTTCTTTCCCTTAAAAAACTCTTTGGTTGCTTTTGCAGTATGCTTTGGGCCATTGTCCATCTGCACTGTAAAGCGGCGTCCAATGAGTTGTGAAGCATTTAGCTGAATATGAGCAGATAATATTGTCCAAAACACTTCAGAATTCATCCTGCTGCTTTTGTCAGCAGTCACATCATCAATAAATACAAGAGAACCAGTTCCATTGGCAGCCATGCATGCCCACGCCATGACACTACCACCACCATGCTTCACTGATGAGGTGGTATGCTTAGGATCATGAGCAGTTCCTTTCCTTCTCCATACTCTTCTCTTCCCATCACTTTGGTACAAGTTGATCTTCGTCTCATCTGTCCATAGGATGTTGTTCCAGAACTGTGAAGGCTTTTTTAGATGTCGTTTGGCAAACTCTAATCTGGCCTTCCTGTTTTTGAGGCTCACCAAAGGTTTACATCTTGTGGTGAACCCTCTGTATTCACTCTGGTGAAGTCTTCTCTTGATTGTTGACTTTGACACACATACACCTACCTCCTGGAGAGTGTTCTTGATCTGGCCAACTGTTGTGAAGGGTGTTTTCTTCACCAGGGAAAGAATTTTTCAGTCATCCACCACAGTTATTTTCCATGGTCTTCTGGGTCTTTTGGTGTTGCTGAGCTCACCGGTGCGTTACTTCTTTTTAAGAATGTTCCAAACAGTTGTTTTGGCCACACCTAATGTTTTTGCTATCTCTCTGATGGGTTTGTTTTGTTTTTTCAGCCTAATGATGGCTTGCTTCACTGATAGTGACAGCTCTTTGGATCTCATCTTGAGAGTTGACAGCAACAGATTCCAAATGCAAATAGCACACTGAAATGAACTCTGGACCTTTTATCTGCTCATTGTAATTGGGATAATGAGAGAATAACACACACCTGGCCATGGAACAGCTGCAAAGCCAATTGTCCCATTACTTTTGGTCCCATAACAAGTGGGAGGCACATATGCAAACTGTTGTAATTCCTACACCGTTCACCTGATTTGAATGTAAATACCCTCAAATTAAAGCTGACAGTCTGCAGTTAAAGCACATCTTGTTCGTTTCATTTCAAATCCAATGTGGTGGTATATAGAGCCAAAAATGTTAGAATTGTGTCAATGTCCCAATATTTATGGACCTGACTGTATATTGAATGTAAAATATAATGAATATGGATTACATATGTATAGTATATTACATTAAATATATTATATAACTATCCAGTACGTAGTAGACTTAACAGATATGCTATAACTGTTTACATCATGTGACGTTCTCCGTGTTTAAGCACCTTTGCCATAAAAAGGGAAATGTCTAGTTACTTTTTAAAAGAAAAGAAACTATCCATTTTCTTTTACATTTTTCACAGTTTCAGTTTTTTATAAGCTGTGGTGTTCAGGAAGTTTGTGGGGGTTTTAAAAGACCTATGGTAACTTTGGACAATCTTCAAAGTTATCACTTGTGACACACACAGCAAGCACATATTATAAAAATGAATAGAATGTTCCAATAAAATAAGATAAAATGCCAAAGTCTTAAAATTTTAATAAAAAAAGGAAAGAGATAAAAAAAATACATATCATATCACCCACTCAATCCCCATAATCAAAGAAGCACAATTAATTATCGTGGTTTAAGCATATAAAAATCATTCAGAAAATAAATTACAAATTATTAAATATCCTGAGCAGGTTACTATAACTAGAAAAATAACAGCATATGTAATAAAGGTATAAACAATTCACACAACATTTTGCATTTAAAAAGAGAGGCAACCTAAAAAATTGTAAATTTGCTCTATAAAGTAATAATGGGGTTGATTTACTAAAACTAGAGAGTGCAAAATCCAGTGCAGCTGTGTATGGTGGCCAATCAGCTTCTAACTTCAGCTTGTTCATTTAAGCTTTGACAATAAAACCGGGAAGCTGAATGGTCACTATCCAAAGAACAAAGGTATACCGCTCAAGAAAACAATTCAGATCAATCCACAACGGGTGCAGGCTCTGGCTCGCCACCACACGATGCAATAGGAAGAAGGGTCACCTGCACACCGGAGGATAGATGAATATAGAATGTTTTTATTGATCCATAGGACACACAAAACACCAGGACATGAATACAGGGCCTGTTAACGTGTTTCACATGATCTCATGCTTAATCACAATGATCATATAATCCTAGATTGTAAACTCGAAAGAGCAGGGCCCTCAATCCCCTCATGTTTTGCATTGTATTGGCATTGTTCTGTGACATGTTCTGTCCCCCTTTGTAATGTACAGCACTGAGCGAACTATTGGCGCTTTATAAATACTGTATAATAATAATAATAATAATAATAATGTGAAACTCGTTAACAGGTCCTGTATTCATGTCCTGGTTTTTTGTGTGTCCTATGGATCAATAAATATACACTATATTCATCTATCCTCCGGTGTCCAGCTGACCCTTCTTCCTATTGATTGGTTACTATACAGAGCTGCACCAGATTTTGCACTCTCCAGTTTTAGTAAATCAACCCCAATGTGTCAAAGTCCAAAATAGGTTAACAGTAAATGCAAAGATAACATGAAAAACAAGACAAACATTAACAATGGTATGGAATGGAAGTCCAAACAATGGAGACTAATGGAGTAAAATGGGTTGGAAACATGGAGGCAAAGTAAAATATTACTAGATAAAAAAAAGATTAAAAAAAGTTATGTGGTCACCAGACTATTTTGTCATGAGCCAGTGTGGTACCATTGAATTGAGCCAGTGTGGTATACCCAATTTTATTCAGGCTTCTATTTCATGCTTCTATGTACAAGAGCAGACACAGCCCACTGTTCTCTATTGGGCGGTCGGATGGAAACGGACCACCTGTTCATTTCCAGCTGACTATCATTCAGTCCTCCGGACGGATAGGGACGGATGTTTTTGGCGTACAGGATCGTATCAGATGCCAGCACTATGACAGCTGTGGATGCTCCGATCGGGTCCAGCTGAAAAACTGAGAGGCGGACCCGATCGGAATGTCATTGTGAAAGGGGATTAGTCACATTCAACTGGACATGTTCTGCAATTTCGAAGATGTTTTTGTCCAAACAGCCTATTTGGTTATAACGGCTGTTGGGAATATGACCCATCAAATGAAATATGTTCCTGATGCTTATTGCAACTGAAGAACTGAAAAAACTGCTTGGATAAGCACTGAAATTTCTTCAACATTGCATAACAATTCCAGTTGAATGACTGCTACCAAGACTATTTAATTTGGATCTACAGCCAGGAGAAAAAGAACAATCAATATTGCACTGCACTCTAAAGGTCCGTAACGCTATCACAGTTTCATTTAGAAAAAGTGGACAGCATGTAGGGTACCATTTGACATGTGAACCATAACCAATTATCATAGGTAGTTTCACTATTACACCTTGGTTCTCTGGGTACCCCTGATATCTTAATGCATTTACTTACGTGTTTGTCACTGATTTGTATGTTCACTGTTCTCCATAAGCTGTGCTCAGGGATCATGGTCTACCACGTTCTTTACCCTACTGCTCTATTTGTAGCTGGTACTGTAATAACCCTATCATATGACTGTATGTTACCTTTTTTGATTTTCTGGTTTTGAGTAAAACTAATGAAAAACTATTGAATGTGAAAAAAGAACAAGTGGATAGAGACACTTCACAAGCAGTTTCCACTGACGCATTTCCTCCTCCTAGTGGAACTCTACAATAGGTGGCAAAAAACGTCAGCAGGAGACAGCCTATAAAATGTCTGTCAACTTACTTTTATTACAATGTTTTACAAATGCTACAGAACTGTAGATTGTGGCCTAGTGGGAAGGTGGAAGGTGGAGCAGTATTGTAAGGGGATTTCTGTCCCAGTCAGCAGCCACTGTAATTTTCTTAAGTTGATAAAAATGCTTAGAAGGCATCATGTACAAAATGATCCCAGAAACCTAATTTCCTGATCTTGTGATTGGCTAATTGTCTTTGGCAGACGTTTACATTTCTGAGAATTTCAGGCATGCAGATACTGCATTTATTACAAACTTGCCATTGTTTTACTGTTTATAATTAGAGATGAGCGAATCGAAGTAGCCGAAGTAGCCGAAGTGGAATTCGAGTCGAATATCGGAAAAATTTCGAATCCGAAAAATAGCCTAATTCGGACGCGCGAATCGAAATTTTTCCGAAAATGGCGGCTGACATGTGCGGCGACGGAGCGGGGATGTCTGGGAAGGCGCGCAGACAAGGCGCGCTGACCCATAATGCATTCCTCAACGACATGTGATCGCATCAGCCAATCAGCAGCCAGCCAGCTAGCTCTGTGTAATGGTCGAGCTATAAATAGCGGCCATTTTGGAATTCTTCATTTGCCTGCAGTCATTGAACAGAGGCAGACCGCTCTGTATTAGGGACAGGGACAGAGTTAGGGCCACAGAAACGATACTTGGGGACAGAGAAACGATACTTAGGGACAGAGAACTATTACTCAGGGACACAGAATTGTTAATTAGGGCCACAAAATCGTTACTTAGGGACAAAGAAACGCTAGTTAGGGCCACAGAATTCATACTCAGGGACAGACAGAATTGTTACTGAGTGCCAGAGAATTGTTACTTAGGGCCACAGAAACGTTATTAGGGCCACAGAATTGTTACTCAGGGACAGACAGAATTGTTACTGAGTGCCAGAGAATTGTTACTTAGGGCCACAGAAACGTTATTAGGGCCACAGAATTGTTACTCAGGGACAGACAGAATTGTTACTGAGTGCCAGAGAATTGTTACTTAGGGCCACAGAAACGTTATTAGGGCCACAGAATTGTTACTCAGGGACAGACAGAATTGTTACTGAGTGCCAGAGAATTGTTACTTAGGGCCACAGAAACTTTAGTTAGGGCCACAGAATTGTTACTCAGGGACAGACACAGAATTGTTACTGAGGGCCACAGAACTGTTACTTAGGGCCACAGAATTGTTACTCGCACAGACACAGAATTGTTACACAGGGACACAGAACTGTTACTTAGGGCCACAGAATTGTTACTCGCACAGACACAGAATTGTTACTCAGGGACACAGAATTGTTACTGAGGGCCACAGAACTGTTACTTAGGGCCACAGAATTGTTACTCGCACAGACACAGAATTGTTACTCAGGGACACAGAATTGTTACTGAGGGCCACAGAACTGTTACTTAGGGCCACAGAATTGTTACTCGCACAGACACAGAATTGTTACACAGGGACACAGAACTGTTACTTAGGGCCACAGAATTGTTACTCGCACAGACACAGAATTGTTACTCGCACAGACACAGAATTGTTACTGAGGGCCACAGAACTGTTACTTAGGGCCACAGAATTGTTACTTAGGGCCACAGAATTGTTACTCGCACAGACACAGAATTGTTACTCAGGGACACAGAATTGTTACTGAGGGCCACAGAACCGTTACTTAGGGCCACATAAACGTTTATCAGGGACACATAATTGTTACTGAGGGCCACAGAACCGTTACTTGGGGCCACAGAAATGTTAATCAGGGACACAGAATTGTTACTGAGGGCCACAGAACTGTTACTTAGGGCCACAGAATTGTTACTCACACAGACACAGAATTGTTACTCAGGGACACAGAACTGTTACTGAGGGCCACAGAACTGTTACTTAGGGCCACAGAATTGTTACTCGCACAGACACAGAATTGTTACTCGCACAGACACAGAATTGTTACTGAGGGCCACAGAACTGTTACTTAGGGCCACAGAATTGTTACTCGCACAGACACAGAATTGTTACTCGCACAGACACAGAATTGTTACTGAGGGCCACAGAACTGTTACTTAGGGCCACAGAATTGTTACTCGCACAGACACAGAATTGTTACTGAGGGACACAGAATTTTTACTGAGGGACACAGAATTGTTACTGAGGGCCACAGAATTGTTACTCAGGGACAGACACAGAATTGTTACTCAGGGACAGACAGAATTGTTACTGAGGGCCACAGAACTGTTACTTAGGGCCACAGAATTGTTACTCGCACAGACACAGAATTGTTACTCGCACAGACACAGAATTGTTACTGAGGGCCACAGAACTGTTACTTAGGGCCACAGAATTGTTACTCGCACAGACACAGAATTGTTACTGAGGGCCACAGAACTGTTACTTAGGGCCACAGAATTGTTACTCGCACAGACACAGAATTGTTACTGAGGGACACAGAATTGTTACTGAGGGACACAGAATTGTTACTCGCACAGACACAGAATTGTTACACAGGGACACAGAATTGTTACTGAGGGCCACAGAACCGTTACTTAGGGCCACAGAATTGTTACTCGCACAGACACAGAATTGTTACTCGCACAGACACAGAATTGTTACTCAGGGACAGACAGAATTGTTACTGAGGGCCACAGAAATGTTACTTAGGGCCACAGAAACGTTACTCAGGGACACAGAATTGTTACTCAGGGACACAGAATCGTTTAATTAAAGAGTATGTCAGACAACATGCAGAGGAGTGGCAGAGGAGGCAATGTTTTAGGAGCGAGCAGACGTGGCAGCAGAGGAAGGGGTCGAGGCAGCACTATTCGCAGCCAGAGGCTAGTGCTCCCGGTGTCATCCAGTACAGTGAGGAAGAGCTAACAGAGGGCGGTCAGGAACGGGGGGAGACATCCGCCTCTTCAGCAGCCAGGCGAAGAAGTAGTGGCGAGGAGAGTGGCTCGGTAGCCGGTCTAGAGACAGGTCTGTCTCCTGACCCACACGCAGCCGAGGGGGCTAGTAGTGAGGCGGAGACCCTAATTGATGATGATGAGGCTGATCGCACTTGGCAGCCTCGTCGTCATCAGGCTATTGCTTCCGCATCATCAGGAGAAGAGGGTGGCAGCTTGGCAGCGAGCAAAACAGTCGGTGGGTTGTCTCCATCGCCACACTCTGCCATGTGCCACTTTCAGGTCTCCTCACACACTGCTGGTGTGTTGAATTTTTTGACATAGGGTGCTGGCAGATTACGGGCCTCCCATAGCTGCTGCCAGGCCCCTAATCTGCCATGGGCCCCTATATACCGCCTCCTCATGCTGCTGCCAGGTCCAGAGTCTCTCATGGGTCCCTGTACGGCCTCCCATTGCTGCTGTCTCCATCGCCACACTCTGCCATGTGCCACTTTCAGGTCTCCTCACACACTGCTGGTGTGTTGAATTTTTTGACATAGGGTGCTGGCAGATTACGGGCCTCCCATAGATGCTGCCAGGCCCCTAATCTGCCATGGGCCCCTATATACCGCCTCCTCATGCTGCTGCCAGGTCCAGAGTCTGTCATGGGTCCCTGTACGGCCTCCCATTGCTGCTGTCTCCATCGCCACACTCTGCCATGTGCCACTTTCAGGTCTCCTCACACACTGCTGGTGTGTTGAATTTTTTGACATAGGGTGCTGGCAGATTACGGGCCTCCCATAGCTGCTGCCAGGCCCCTAATCTGCCATGGGCCCCTATATACCGCCTCCTCATGCTGCTGCCAGGTCCAGAGTCTGTCATGGGTCCCTGTACGGCCTCCCATTGCTGCTGTCTCCATCGCCACACTCTGCCATGTGCCACTTTCAGGTCTCCTCACACACTGCTGGTGTGTTGAATTTTTTGACATAGGGTGCTGGCAGATTACGGGCCTCCCATAGCTGCTGCCAGGCCCCTAATCTGCCATGGGCCCCTATATACCGCCTCCTCATGCTGCTGCCAGGTCCAGAGTCTGTCATGGGTCCCTGTACGGCCTCCCATTGCTGCTGTCTCCATCGCCACACTCTGCCATGTGCCACTTTCAGGTCTCCTCACACACTGCTGGTGTGTTGAATTTTTTGACATAGGGTGCTGGCAGATTACGGGCCTCCCATAGCTGCTGCCAGGCCCCTAATCTGCCATGGGCCCCTATATACCGCCTCCTCATGCTGCTGCCAGGTCCAGAGTCTGTCATGGGTCCCTGTACGGCCTCCCATTGCTGCTGTCTCCATCGCCACACTCTGCCATGTGCCACTTTCAGGTCTCCTCACACACTGCTGGTGTGTTGAATTTTTTGACATAGGGTGCTGGCAGATTACGGGCCTCCCATAGATGCTGCCAGGCCCCTAATCTGCCATGGGCCCCTATATACCGCCTCCTCATGCTGCTGCCAGGTCCAGAGTCTGTCATGGGTCCCTGTACGGCCTCCCATTGCTGCTGTCTCCATCGCCACACTCTGCCATGTGCCACTTTCAGGTCTCCTCACACACTGCTGGTGTGTTGAATTTTTTGACATAGGGTGCTGGCAGATTACGGGCCTCCCATAGATGCTGCCAGGCCCCTAATCTGCCATGGGCCCCTATATACCGCCTCCTCATGCTGCTGCCAGGTCCAGAGTCTCTCATGGGTCCCTGTACGGCCTCCCATTGCTGCTGTCTCCATCGCCACACTCTGCCATGTGCCACTTTCAGGTCTCCTCACACTGCTGGTGTGTAGAATTTTTTGACATAGGGTGCTGGCAGATTACGGGCCTCCTATAGCTGCTGCCAGGCCCCTAATCTGCCATAGGCCCCTATATACCGCCTCCTCATGCTGCTGCCAGGTCCAGAGTCTCTCATGGGTCCCTGTACGGCCTCCCATTGCTGCTGTCTCCATCGCCACACTCTGCCATGTGCCACTTTCAGGTCTCCTCACACTGCTGGTGTGTAGAATTTTTTGACATAGGGTGCTGGCAGATTACGGGCCTCCTATAGCTGCTGCCAGGCCCCTAATCTGCCATAGGCCCCTATATACCGCCTCCTCATGCTGCTGCCAGGTCCAGAGTCTCTCATGGGTCCCTGTATGGCCTCCCATTGCTGCTGTCTCCATCGCCACACTCTGCCATGTGCCACTTTCAGGTCTCCTCACACTGCTGGTGTGTAGAATTTTTTGACATAGGGTGCTGGCAGATTACGGGCCTCCTATAGCTGCTGCCAGGCCCCTAATCTGCCATAGGCCCCTATATACCGCCTCCTCATGCTGCTGCCAGGTCCAGAGTCTCTCATGGGTCCCTGTATGGCCTCCCATTGCTGCTGTCTCCATCGCCACACTCTGCCATGTGCCACTTTCAGGTCTCCTCACACTGCTGGTGTGTAGAATTTTTTGACATAGGGTGCTGGCAGATTACGGGCCTCCTATAGCTGCTGCCAGGCCCCTAATCTGCCATAGGCCCCTATATACCGCCTCCTCATGCTGCTGCCAGGTCCAGAGTCTCTCATGGGTCCCTGTACGGCCTCCCATTGCTGCTGTCTCCATCGCCACACTCTGCCATGTGCCACTTTCAGGTCTCCTCACACACTGCTGGTGTGTAGAATTTTTTGACATAGGGTGCTGGCAGATTACGGGCCTCCTATAGCTGCTGCCAGGCCCCTAATCTGCCATAGGCCCCTATATACCGCCTCCTCATGCTGCTGCCAGGTCCAGAGTCTCTCATGGGTCCCTGTACGGCCTCCCATTGCTGCTGTCTCCATCGCCACACTCTGCCATGTGCCACTTTCAGGTCTCCTCACACACTGCTGGTGTGTAGAATTTTTTGTCATAGGGTGCTGGCAGATTACGGGCCTCCCATAGCTGCTGCCAGGCCCCTAATCTGCCATGGGCCCCTATATACCGCCTCCTCATGCTGCTGCCAGGTCCAGAGTCTCTCATGGGTCCCTGTATGGCCTCCCATTGCTGCTGTCTCCATCGCCACACTCTGCCATGTGCCACTTTCAGGTCTCCTCACACTGCTGGTGTGTAGAATTTTTTGACATAGGGTGCTGGCAGATTACGGGCCTCCTATAGCTGCTGCCAGGCCCCTAATCTGCCATAGGCCCCTATATACCGCCTCCTCATGCTGCTGCCAGGTCCAGAGTCTCTCATGGGTCCCTGTATGGCCTCCCATTGCTGCTGTCTCCATCGCCACACTCTGCCATGTGCCACTTTCAGGTCTCCTCACACTGCTGGTGTGTAGAATTTTTTGACATAGGGTGCTGGCAGATTACGGGCCTCCTATAGCTGCTGCCAGGCCCCTAATCTGCCATAGGCCCCTATATACCGCCTCCTCATGCTGCTGCCAGGTCCAGAGTCTCTCATGGGTCCCTGTACGGCCTCCCATTGCTGCTGTCTCCATCGCCACACTCTGCCATGTGCCACTTTCAGGTCTCCTCACACACTGCTGGTGTGTTGAATTTTTTGACATAGGGTGCTGGCAGATTACGGGCCTCCCATAGATGCTGCCAGGCCCCTAATCTGCCATGGGCCCCTATATACCTCCTCCTCATGCTGCTGCCAGGTCCAGAGTCTGTCATGGGTCCCTGTACGGCCTCCCATTGCTGCTGTCTCCATCGCCACACTCTGCCATGTGCCACTTTCAGGTCTCCTCACACACTGCTGGTGTGTTGAATTTTTTGACATAGGGTGCTGGCAGATTACGGGCCTCCCATAGCTGCTGCCAGGCCCCTAATCTGCCATGGGCCCCTATATACCGCCTCCTCATGCTGCTGCCAGGTCCAGAGTCTCTCATGGGTCCCTGTACGGCCTCCCATTGCTGCTGTCTCCATCGCCACACTCTGCCATGTGCCACTTTCAGGTCTCCTCACACACTGCTGGTGTGTTGAATTTTTTGACATAGGGTGCTGGCAGATTACGGGCCTCCCATAGATGCTGCCAGGCCCCTAATCTGCCATGGGCCCCTATATACCGCCTCCTCATGCTGCTGCCAGGTCCAGAGTCTCTCATGGGTCCCTGTACGGCCTCCCATTGCTGCTGTCTCCATCGCCACACTCTGCCATGTGCCACTTTCAGGTCTCCTCACACTGCTGGTGTGTAGAATTTTTTGACATAGGGTGCTGGCAGATTACGGGCCTCCTATAGCTGCTGCCAGGCCCCTAATCTGCCATAGGCCCCTATATACCGCCTCCTCATGCTGCTGCCAGGTCCAGAGTCTCTCATGGGTCCCTGTACGGCCTCCCATTGCTGCTGTCTCCATCGCCACACTCTGCCATGTGCCACTTTCAGGTCTCCTCACACTGCTGGTGTGTAGAATTTTTTGACATAGGGTGCTGGCAGATTACGGGCCTCCTATAGCTGCTGCCAGGCCCCTAATCTGCCATAGGCCCCTATATACCGCCTCCTCATGCTGCTGCCAGGTCCAGAGTCTCTCATGGGTCCCTGTATGGCCTCCCATTGCTGCTGTCTCCATCGCCACACTCTGCCATGTGCCACTTTCAGGTCTCCTCACACTGCTGGTGTGTAGAATTTTTTGACATAGGGTGCTGGCAGATTACGGGCCTCCTATAGCTGCTGCCAGGCCCCTAATCTGCCATAGGCCCCTATATACCGCCTCCTCATGCTGCTGCCAGGTCCAGAGTCTCTCATGGGTCCCTGTATGGCCTCCCATTGCTGCTGTCTCCATCGCCACACTCTGCCATGTGCCACTTTCAGGTCTCCTCACACTGCTGGTGTGTAGAATTTTTTGACATAGGGTGCTGGCAGATTACGGGCCTCCTATAGCTGCTGCCAGGCCCCTAATCTGCCATAGGCCCCTATATACCGCCTCCTCATGCTGCTGCCAGGTCCAGAGTCTCTCATGGGTCCCTGTACGGCCTCCCATTGCTGCTGTCTCCATCGCCACACTCTGCCATGTGCCACTTTCAGGTCTCCTCACACACTGCTGGTGTGTTGAATTTTTTGACATAGGGTGCTGGCAGATTACGGGCCTCCCATAGATGCTGCCAGGCCCCTAATCTGCCATGGGCCCCTATATACCGCCTCCTCATGCTGCTGCCAGGTCCAGAGTCTGTCATGGGTCCCTGTACGGCCTCCCATTGCTGCTGTCTCCATCGCCACACTCTGCCATGTGCCACTTTCAGGTCTCCTCACACACTGCTGGTGTGTTGAATTTTTTGACATAGGGTGCTGGCAGATTACGGGCCTCCCATAGCTGCTGCCAGGCCCCTAATCTGCCATGGGCCCCTATATACCGCCTCCTCATGCTGCTGCCAGGTCCAGAGTCTGTCATGGGTCCCTGTACGGCCTCCCATTGCTGCTGTCTCCATCGCCACACTCTGCCATGTGCCACTTTCAGGTCTCCTCACACACTGCTGGTGTGTTGAATTTTTTGACATAGGGTGCTGGCAGATTACGGGCCTCCCATAGCTGCTGCCAGGCCCCTAATCTGCCATGGGCCCCTATATACCGCCTCCTCATGCTGCTGCCAGGTCCAGAGTCTGTCATGGGTCCCTGTACGGCCTCCCATTGCTGCTGTCTCCATCGCCACACTCTGCCATGTGCCACTTTCAGGTCTCCTCACACACTGCTGGTGTGTTGAATTTTTTGACATAGGGTGCTGGCAGATTACGGGCCTCCCATAGATGCTGCCAGGCCCCTAATCTGCCATGGGCCCCTATATACCGCCTCCTCATGCTGCTGCCAGGTCCAGAGTCTCTCATGGGTCCCTGTACGGCCTCCCATTGCTGCTGTCTCCATCGCCACACTCTGCCATGTGCCACTTTCAGGTCTCCTCACACACTGCTGGTGTGTTGAATTTTTTGACATAGGGTGCTGGCAGATTACGGGCCTCCCATAGATGCTGCCAGGCCCCTAATCTGCCATGGGCCCCTATATACCGCCTCCTCATGCTGCTGCCAGGTCCAGAGTCTCTCATGGGTCCCTGTACGGCCTCCCATTGCTGCTGTCTCCATCGCCACACTCTGCCATGTGCCACTTTCAGGTCTCCTCACACACTGCTGGTGTGTTGAATTTTTTGACATAGGGTGCTGGCAGATTACGGGCCTCCTATAGCTGCTGCCAGGCCCCTAATCTGCCATAGGCCCCTATATACCGCCTCCTCATGCTGCTGCCAGGTCCAGAGTCTCTCATGGGTCCCTGTACGGCCTCCCATTGCTGCTGTCTCCATCGCCACACTCTGCCATGTGCCACTTTCAGGTCTCCTCACACTGCTGGTGTGTAGAATTTTTTGACATAGGGTGCTGGCAGATTACGGGCCTCCTATAGCTGCTGCCAGGCCCCTAATCTGCCATAGGCCCCTATATACCGCCTCCTCATGCTGCTGCCAGGTCCAGAGTCTCTCATGGGTCCCTGTATGGCCTCCCATTGCTGCTGTCTCCATCGCCACACTCTGCCATGTGCCACTTTCAGGTCTCCTCACACTGCTGGTGTGTAGAATTTTTTGACATAGGGTGCTGGCAGATTACGGGCCTCCTATAGCTGCTGCCAGGCCCCTAATCTGCCATAGGCCCCTATATACCGCCTCCTCATGCTGCTGCCAGGTCCAGAGTCTCTCATGGGTCCCTGTATGGCCTCCCATTGCTGCTGTCTCCATCGCCACACTCTGCCATGTGCCACTTTCAGGTCTCCTCACACTGCTGGTGTGTAGAATTTTTTGACATAGGGTGCTGGCAGATTACGGGCCTCCTATAGCTGCTGCCAGGCCCCTAATCTGCCATAGGCCCCTATATACCGCCTCCTCATGCTGCTGCCAGGTCCAGAGTCTCTCATGGGTCCCTGTACGGCCTCCCATTGCTGCTGTCTCCATCGCCACACTCTGCCATGTGCCACTTTCAGGTCTCCTCACACTGCTGGTGTGTAGAATTTTTTGACATAGGGTGCTGGCAGATTACGGGCCTCCTATAGCTGCTGCCAGGCCCCTAATCTGCCATAGGCCCCTATATACCGCCTCCTCATGCTGCTGCCAGGTCCAGAGTCTCTCATGGGTCCCTGTACGGCCTCCCATTGCTGCTGTCTCCATCGCCACACTCTGCCATGTGCCACTTTCAGGTCTCCTCACACACTGCTGGTGTGTAGAATTTTTTGTCATAGGGTGCTGGCAGATTACGGGCCTCCCATAGCTGCTGCCAGGCCCCTAATCTGCCATGGGCCCCCGGACCGACTCCTCATGCTGCTGCCAGGCCCGTAATCTGTCATGGGCCCCTGTTGTCGCTTGTTGGCATATTCCGCTCGTTCAGATGCTCCTTCTCCTGCTACTCCTCTTCACGGATTCCGTCAGCAGTCTTTCTTGGAATCCGTTTCCAAGAGACAACAGTTTGCGAGCACGCACCAGACGGTGCAGAAGCTGAACATCCTCCTGTCCAAGTTGCTGCTGCCAGGCTCGTAATCTGTCATGCGCCCCTGTACCGCCTCCTCATGCTGCTGCCAGGTCCAGAGTGTGTCATGGGCCCCCGTACCGACTCCTCATGCTGCTGCCAGGCCCGTAATCTGTCATGGGCCCCTGTACCGCCTCCCCATGCTGCTGCCAGGTCCAGAGTGTGTCATGGGTCCCTGTACGGCCTCCCATTGCTGCTGCCAGGCCCGTAATCTGCCATGGGCCCCCGTACCGACTCCTCATGCTGCTGCCAGGCCCGTAATCTGCCATGGGCCCCTGTACTGCCTCCTCATGCTGCTGCCAGGTCCAGAGTGTGTCATGGGTCCCTGTACGGCCTCCCATTGCTGCTGTCTCTATCGCCACACTCTGCCATGTGCCACTTTCAGGTCTCCTCACACTGCTGGTGGTTTCCATTTTTGTCATAGGGTGCTGTATGGCCTCCCATTGCTGCTGCCTCCACCGCCACACTGTGGCTCCACACTCTGGTTTTGGCCCCGTGACTGCCCAAATGAGTTTAGTGTGCGGTGATTCTAAGATCGACGGCACTCATCTGCATGTCATACTGACTGACAGTATTATTTCTCTTCCCCAGCAGACTCCAAGGGCATTTAAATTAAAGGTACAGTGTTCAGCACTAATATTAAGTCTCTCTGAAGCCTAGAAACACCCTTTTTTAAGTTAAATTCACAGCGAATATATTCGACTCTAATCGAAATTTTTCCACGAATTCGCCGAATCAGTCGAATCGAATTTTTGAATACTTCGCTCATCTCTATTTATAATGAAGTAAAACATCTTCTTTTCGTTTCTTTGTTTCTTGAGGACAAGCAAATGTATGAATCTGCAAAAAAGCTTTATGCTGAACTCCAGACTGCTCTGCTCTCCCCAACCACCTCTAGCTAATCACTGGCATAAAAAATAAAAACCCTATCTAAATGCCGCTTTACTTACCTAAATCTGCAGTGACTTAGTGTTACTAAACCCACAACAGTAAAATCAGTCTGTATATGCAGTAAAGCATGCTGGTTATACTCACTGTCAAACCTTAGGAGTTAATCCTCTGTATTCTTTAAAAAGGCTGTTTGATCCTTTCTTCTCTGCCCCTCCTCTTGTTTATATCACCACCTGATACAGACTGAACCCATGGTCACATGCACTTGCTCAGTTTGGTGTGTATTGCTAGAGAGGGGTTTTTTTTCTTGGAAGGGTGCATGTGATCAGCACAGGGCCAATCAGCAGAGGGCCAGAGGTTTCACATCCTCCTAGAGCAGAAAGAAAACTCCTTCTACAAGCTTTAACCAGTGCTCTGCTGAAGTCACAAGAATGCTCTAACTGCTGATGAGAAAAAGTATTTAGCAGTTTATATTTGCTATAATAATTGCATTTCCATGTTGTGTGTACTGTGGGAGACCGGATATAGTGAATGCAGGGTCCTGGGTTTAGTATTGGCTCTACAGCATCAGGGTCTACTGAAATAGTGGATGTTACTGACCCTCAGGGATGCTCTTTTCTCAACCTGGACTGACTGCAGAGATCCAGCCTTCTGAAAGTGCACATAATTGGGTTTGTGTGGTCAGATCTGGTTTGTTATAGGAATGGGTTGCTTCCCTGTGTAGCTCTGAAGCTCAATATGCAAAGCTAACCTTTGTTTTTAGGGCGATGACTATCTTTCTAGGGCAATACACCTCTTCCTCTCTCCAGGGCAGTGTTTCTTTCCTCATTGTAGACTACCTCTTTTCACAAAAGACACTCTTCCCATGCAACTTATGCTAGCTATACACGTACAGATTTTTGTATCAGTCCGAGGCTGAATGAGAGAAATTAAATATCTCCATCCAGGCTAAACAGAATGGATAGAGGAATATGCCCTGTCAGCCATTGTATTCAGACAGCCACAACACCTGCTGCTATCTGAATACCGAAAATCACATACCTGGTGGAGACTGGAACATTGTGGGGCCTCTCTTTTATTTTTTTAATCCAAACAACTTTTATTGTCAAGATAATAGAGAAAATGGAACAGTACTTACAGAATCCACAATTACATTACTACAACAGCAGGATTACACATAAATAGAACAACATGGATACGCAGATCCCGTAATAAACAGAATAACAGACATGGTAATCAAACAAAACAGAGACCACAAGGATCCAAAACTTTCTTGACAATACCTTGCTTTTTCCTTTTTACGTCTTATTCCTTCCTGACCAGATGTAAACAGAAATGGGGGAAAGGAACAAAGCCCAAAATATGTCTTCAAACAAAAAAAAAAAACACATCAACAACAACCTCTGGTTCACCCGAGACGTCTCATCAAAAAGAATGGGAGATGCACATGAACTGTGGAGCCACACACCTGATATAAAATATTACACATGCAGAAGTTGGTCCACTATCAATTCAGGAAGGGCGAGCCCATGTGTATCCTGCCAACCCTGCCATACCTGCTGGAACATACAATAAGCATTGCGATGTTGGTACATGAGTTTCTCCCATGGGAGTAAGGAATTAACATAATTTATCCATTGCTTACTAGTCGGAGAAGCCGATGATAACCAGTACCTTGCTATCAACTTCCTAGCCAGATATAAAAGTCTAGATACCATAATATACACTCATCGTTGGAACAGTTCTTGGTCCAGTGCCCTCAACAGACAATGCAAGGGATCCTGGGGAACAGTATATTGCGATACTAGAGAAATAAGTTGGAGAACCTCACTCCCCTATTTCCCTGTGGGTTCTACTCCAGGAAGCTTTCCTCCGCAGAATGCAACTACCAGATTGGAGACAGGGAGTTGTTGGCCATTATTCAGGCTCTCAAGGAATGGAGGCACCTGCTCGAGGGTTCTGTGGTTCCGGTTCTCATTCTCACTGACCACAAGAACCTGACATATCTCTCGGAGGCTAAGAGGTTGACGCCCTGTCAGGCCAGATGGGCTCTGTTCTTGTCGCGTTTTAACTACGTATGTGGTATCCTATTTGCCTGGCTCCAAGAATGTCAGGGCTGATGCCTTGTCGCGGCAATACTCTGAGCTGTCCAGGGAGGACTCTGAGCCGACTTCGGTCATACCTCCGGACCAGATCCTGGCTGCCATTCGTACCAATCTGACTTCTCCCCTTGGGGAGCAGATTTTGGCAGCTCAAACTGATGCTCCCCCTGAGAGACAAGCTGGCAGATGTTTCGTACCTGACTGACGCTGAGACAAGAGGGTGCCTACTCCCGTCTCAGAAGCATCAACCTCGAGGACAAAAAGCAAACCAGGATTGGGATGAGACAGTATCGGAGCTGCAGCGAAGGCGGATTTCAGAGCTTCGAAAGCTAAGATGGCCTCGGGTGACCACTCATGAGGATTACTGCCCTTCTTGGTCAGATCTGAGAGAGGCTTGGCGAGCGTGGAGAAGTTCCTGATAAACTTCCGATAATAGTTGGCGAATCCAAAAAAGCGCTGAATGGACTAAAGACCACTGGGACGAAGCCACTGCAGAACCGCCGAAACCTTCTAAGGGTCCATGGAAAAACCCACAGCGGAAATTATGTAGCCCAAAAAGGCAACCTGGGATCGGTGAAATTCACACTTCTCGAGCTTACAGAAAAGCTTGTTCTCACGTAACCGTTGCAGCACCCACTTAACATCCTGGATATGAGACTCCATAGAGTAAACCAGGATGTTGTCCAAGTAAACCACCACACACTGCTGCAACAAGTCATGAAAGACATCATTAATGAACTCCTGAAAGACCGCGAGTGCGTTACACAACCCGAAGGGCATGACCAGGGATTCATAGTGGCCGGTTCTGGTGTTGAACGCGGTCTTCCACTCGTCGCCCTCCTTGATCCGTACGAGGTTCTACGCAGCCCTAAGGTTGAGTTTAGTAAAGACCGTTGCTCCCTTGAGGCGGTCAAACAACTCGGTAATCAACGGAATTGGGTAAGCATTCTTAATCGTGATTCGATTGAGGCCCCTAAAATCAATGCAAGGCCTCAACTCACCGCCCTTCTTTTTCACAAAGAAAAAGCCAGCTCCTGCTGGAAAAGTAGACTTGCGAATGTGCCCCCGGGAAAGCGCATTCGCAACGTACTCCTCCATGGCCTGATTCTCCGCAACCGAAAGAGGATACACTCTGCCACGCGGAGGAGTGGCACCGGGTTGTAAGGCTATGGCACAATCGTATGGACAATGAGGAGGCAGAGCACCGGCGCACACCTTGCCAAACACGTCCAGGTACTCCCCATATTCAGTGGGCAACACAGAGTCCGAGGAGGCACACAACACCTTAACAGGTCCACGGATGCAATCGACCACACACTGTGGAGACCATGAGAGGATCTCGGCCGACCACCAATCAAAGCTCGGATTGTGCTTCTAAAGCCAGGGATAGCCCAAAACCATAGAGTAGTGTAGGGAAGAAATTACCTGGTAACAGGCCAACTCCCTGTGAACAGCCCCAATAGTTACTTCAACCGGCAGGGTCTCGTGGGTAACCTGCGACGGTTGCAAAGGCCTGCCATCTATCGCCTCAAGGGCCAATGGAGTAACTCGAGCCTGCAGAGGAATGGAGTACTGGGCAGCAAACGAACTGTCCATAAACAACCCGTCAGCACCAGAGTCTACCAACGCCTGGGGCGTCACCGAACCCTCCGCCCAAGAGAGGACAACGGTGATTAGCGGTTTATCTTTACGGGAAACCGGGGATAAGGAAACTCCACCCAAGATCTGCCCCCGACAGGATCTCAGATGCGAGCGTTTCCTGGACGGACCGGACAGGACTGCAGAAAAAGCCCACCGAGACCACAGTACAGGCATCAACCGTCCCGATGCCGAGAGGCCCGCTCCCCCTCGGAAAGGCAAGCAAATCCCAGCTGCATGGGCTTACCGCCAGACAAACCATCCCCAGGAGGCGTGGGAGGAGAGGGAGGAACGGGTGGGACAGAACACGTAGGCGCCAATCAGTTAGGAGGCCTCCGCAGACGCTCCTTAAATGAAGGCCTCTCTCTGAGCCTGGTGTCAATCAGGATTAGGAAGGAAACGAGTGCCTCAAGCTCCACAGGCAATTCTTTGGCTGCAATCTCATCCTTCAACGCATCTGAGAGACCATGAGAGAAAGCAGCCACCAGAGCCTCATTGTTCCAACCCACCTCTGCCGCTAGGGTACGAAATTCTATGGCGTACTCGGCAATGGTTCATGAAGCCTGATGCATGGACATTAGCAGTTTAGCAGCAGAGGCGGAGCGAGCAGGCACATCAAATACCCTACGGAAGGAGGCAACAAAACCGGCAAACTCGTGAATCACAGGATTATCATTCTCCCATAAGGGATTTGCCCAGGCCAAGGGCTTGTCCGAGAGCAACGAGATTAGGAAGCCCACCTTTGACCTCTCCGTAGGAAAAGCGTGGGGTATCAATTCAAAATATATGCCCACTTGGTGAAGGAAACCCCGACACTGACTCGGCTCACCCCCAAAGCGCTGTGAAAGGGGGGCTGAACCACTCATGCCTCTGGGCACCGCAGGTGCGGCAGCAGATGCAGAGGTAAGTGCAACAACCGGAGCAACAGTGGGAGCGACCATAGGAGTGACAACCGGCCTAATAGCACCAGGAGCAAGGTGCACTGTGCGTGCAAGCAGGGTTTGCAGCGCCTGAGCGAACTGATCCAACAAGCAATCCTGCTGATTAAGTCTTGCAACCAACATAGGGAGCGAGGGCGTACCTGCACCGTCAGGATTCATGGCATTCGTGTCGTGTCAGGGAGCGAGGAGCCAGACACACAAGGAGGTGCAATTAAAAGTAGGTTTATTAATATAAATAAAAGAAAAGAGTCTATGCAAGTCCAACAGCAGAAATCGTAGCCAAAGCCGGAATCAGGAGCCAGGAAGAATCGTCGCCAGAGCCGGGATCAGGAGCCAGGAAGAATCATCACCAGAGCCGGGATCAGGAGCCAGAAAGAATGGTCACCAGAGCCGGGGTCAGAAGCCAGGAGTCTTAGCCAAAGCCGAGTCAGTATCCAGGAAAGCAATGAGTAGCTAAACAGGAGCTTGTTGCTGTGCAAGAGACAGGGCACGAATGCAAAGAGCAGCTGCAGACAGCAGGCTTAAATGTGCTAAGCCACCACCTCCTGGAGGAGGAGTCGCAGAGGCTTGAGAGCATAAAGAATCCCATAATGCTTTGCAGAAACCTAAGATGAATGCCAGCACATGGAGCAGCACAAGCTCTGAGGAAAGGTAGAACCTTGACACCCTCATTCACTTTCTGTGTTACAGAGCACCAACACTTACATGAATGCCAGATCTTAGTCCTATTATAAAGAAATTAGTATAAGTAGTGAAATGCTTGTGAATATAATAGACATGAGCCATTTAGTCATCATTTTATTTTATTGTAGTTATTTTGGTTAATTTGTGTCTAATATTGTGAATTCACACTGAATCAACAATATATATTCCCCTTCGAGAGCCAAAAGAGATAAAACCCTCAGATTCTAGATACACAGCACACTACCTTTGGAACTGGTTTGAAGAACACAATTATTCTTTTTTTTCTCTATTGTTTGAACTAATTGTACTTTTCAACCGTACTGTGCAAATAACTATTTAAAATTCCTCAGCAATTAATTATTATAGACAGAAAGAGGACCTAATTAAAATACTGTGATCAGAACAGAGGCGTTCTTTCAGATGCATATTTGCAAGGCAAAGTGGTATTAAACATTATTAAAGCAAACATTTATGATGTTGCAGCTTACCAATTCTTAGATTTGATGGCTGCATTCATTTTCTTATTGTAGTCTTTCTTTGGTTTATTTTCAAGTGGTAAATCTGTAGGCCTGTTGTTGTTCAACAGGACAAGCTGTCCTGCAGATTTGAAAGTTAAAAGTGTTGAGACAAACCATTTACCTCTGACAGTGTTTACAATGATCAGTTTTTATTTATTTATGTAAAAACCTTTATCCTAAAAGAAAAAAAGCTTGCTGTAACTGGTTATGTAACTCCAATACATGAGGTGTGTTACTGGCTATATCACCAGGAGAAAACAGAGGAAAAAGCCTAAAAAATAAAACTAATGCAGCTACCACATTTAATGATTCGTAAGCTGTGATATTTTACATTTTTGTTTTAGGGTTTAATACCCAAAACTATCACGTTGCCTCTGGAAATGTTCCAAAACATTTCTTTGGGATATGTTGATTGTGTGCTGTAGGCAGTATTTTGCGCCCTAGGCAAGACCAGGTTCTTTTGCCCGTCCCAAAAAAAAAAAGATGAATAAATTAAAAAAAAAAACAGTAGAAAATATTAAATCAACAAAACATGGAACTGCTACATTTTTTTTAATGTGCAAAAATAAGCGCCATAAGATGCCACCAGCACCAATATTAAGGACAAAATCAGTGTCACGGACAGACTGTATCTGTGGCTGGCAGTGGCAGGGTCACAATTGCAGTGAGTGGAGGATGATGGATCCACACTCTGACAGATCCCAGGCTGGAATTCTCCAGGCAATGGGGGGGAGGTAAAACACTGGGACAGCAGGCAGCCCAGCCCACACACATACAGATAACACCTGAATTGAGTGATCCCACACAGTGTCAGATCCGACACAACACACCACCACTGACACAGATCAGCAGGCACTAGAAGAGCAGCCTTTGGGATCATGATGTCCTTTCTTCCTCCCCTCTGATGCCCCTCTCAGCTGGAGGATCATTCATGATGTGGGGTGTCACACAGAGAGAGTGCCAGCCTGTGCTGCACCCAGGTGCCCCTAGGTGGCAGTGCGCCCTAGCTGGACGCCTAGTTTGCCTAGTGGAAGCACCAGCCCTGGCTGTAGGATCTATGTTGGTCAAAGCACACACATTTTATTCTTGATCATCACTCTTGTGCAGGGGCGGACTGACAACTCATGGGGCCCCCGGGCAATAGGGGATCATGGGGCCCCTGTGTCCTTGCCCAAACTCAAAAAAGCCTATGAAAAATATACCAGGGGCATCTCATGGGGCCCCCTACTGACCCTGGGCCCTTGGGCAGTGCCCGAGTTTCCAAATGGTCAGTCCGCCCCTGCTCTTGTGTACAGGTCCCTGAGTAGATTTCGAGAGGGTGAGCTGACTTTTTGTCATAAAACCTCTGTACATGTGGCTTTGTTCTTATCTTTGACAGTTCTAGCACTGGAACATAGCAAGGTTAACCCATATCAGTTTAGAAGTACGTCAACAGAGGGGAGATCTAAACTCTGTCAGAACAACTAAAGACATCCCATGAGTGTAAAGATATGTAACTGGCAATTATCTTCATACTGACACACTCTTTAATCACTTTTTTCCCTTTGCTTCTGATTCATAGTACTTAAGTGTCTTTTCTGAGAAAGCTTTTTAAAGTTTCCATGATACAGACTAGTTTACAATAGGGGACTGTGTAGGAAGACTACTCACTGATACAACTTAAGTATTAGATCTAAACATGTATGACAGTAAAATGATTAATTATACCCTATTATTTTATATCCTTTAACAAAGAAGTTTATGATACATACAAAATGTCAAGTAGTCTTAAAAGGTCTCACAAGCCTAAACAATTCAAAGTAAGGGGCCAGGCCTGATTTTTACAGGCTGTAAAATATCGTATTGTCTCGATATTTTATTAACTTGTATTGGTGAGAAATGTTTATATAGAAAGTCCTTCAACTGCTTGTATAAACTCAAAAAGATGATTTAATAATAACGTTGCATAAAATTAGAAATAAAATATTGGCATACAGAATGTTTAAATAATGTCCAAAAAATATAGTTAAGTTCTTGATAATAAGATTGTATATATGTATATGTGTGTAAGTGTGTGTGTCTCTCAAGGCTTCAAGCAATGTGAGCATAAAAAGTCTTTGTTCTGCAATCCAGAATCCAGAGTGAGCAATCCAGCCCCCACCAACCTAAAAGTGGGTTGGTATTCTCTTGTAGTTCTACTAAGATAATTGCTTCTCTCAAAGTCTGAGTGTAACTTTATCTCTTACATAGATGGGGGAGGATGGGGGAAGGTATAGCTAATTGCTCTCATATGTGGCTTGAATGTAAAGGAAAAACCCAAGATATGTATATTCACAGACTATGAAGTCTAATTCCTTACTTTTCCCAATCTAGAACAAATATAAATATAATAACTCAATTATTCTATTAAGATCCAACTCATTCATACTTATGTTAGTACTGTTAATAAGAAGATATTAGATATTTAGGTTAAGGAAAGCTTCTAACACAGGCATAGTTGCCTGTAAATTCAGTTGCTTTTCTTTCTCGATCAAATATTTGTTTTGCAGTGTGGTTTTCACTGAATATAGCATCTGCTTATGTATTTTTTCATTATATGCTCAGTTGCAATTTGTCAATGTTTGTGATTAATTTTAAAGGAAGTAACCAGGTTCAGACCACCCCCCGCAGATATACTGTTGCAGGTAGGCCGCTCTGTGCTGGATCACATATCTGTTACGCGATCCGTCTCTTTCGAGTAGGGCGCACATGTGCCGCCCTGGATGTGCTGTGATTTGTTACAGCACAAGCCGATCAACGGGTCCTGACCAATAATTTATGGATGACAGGAGAGAGCTCTGTGATTGTAAACACAGAGCTTTCTCCTGACAGAGGTCATGTGCCGGGTTTTGTTTCTCTGCAAAGCAAGGAATAAAAACCATCACATTCCTTAGTAAAATCAGCACACAGTAAACACTTTACACTTGTTAGGCACACAGTTAATCCTTTGATTGCACTTAGATATTAACCCCTTCCCATCCAGTGTCAGTGTATATTAGCACTGATCACTGTTTTAGTGTCACTGGTGATGTCAGTGTCATTTAGTCCGTTCCCACACAGCGTCATTTAGTGTCAGCTTGTCCCACATACTATCACATGCTATAAGTCGCTGATTGCCGCCATTACTAGCATAAAAGAAAAAAAAAATTCTAGTATATATCCCATAGTTTGTAGAAACTATAGCTTTCACACAAATCAATTCATATATGCTTAATGGGATTTTTTTTTTTTACCAAAAATATGTAGCAGAATACATTTTTCCCTAAATTTATGAAGAAATTAGATTTTTTAAAAAAAAAGTTTCGTTTATATAGCAAAAAATAGAAAACCCAGTGGTGATCAAATACCAACAAAGGAAAGCTCTATTTGTGTGAAAAAAAATATATAAATTTAATTTGGGCACAGTGTTGCATGAGCGCTCAATTGTCACTTAAAATAGCGCAGCACTGAATAACAAAAAATGGCCTGGTCATGAAGGGGGTAAAATCTCACAGAGGTCAAGTGGTTAAAAGGCAGTGTGCAGTTATTTGCGCAAAGGGTTTTTGCTAGAAATGTCAACTTTGAGAAATGAAAGTATGAAGACTACTGTAGCTTTGACAATGAAGAACCCATCAGAACAGAAAGATGGGAGCTGCCTTTTTTTTAACCATTTAATTTTCCACACCTGTATGACCCTTTTGGACCAGAGCAATTTTTTTTTACATTTCAGCTACCTACCTATTGATTTGGTAATAACTATGTCATTACTTACAATACCAAAGTAACACATATATTTTTTTTTCAAGACAAACAAGGCTTTCTTTGTGGAAATATTGTAGTGTGCATATGATGTAGTGCTAGACCTTGTTGGAGATGGTTAAGTCGACTCGTGGAGGGTCCTTGAAGAGGGTCCCTTAAAGCATGTGAAGATTGTGGAGGTAAGTGAGGAGTGCTGTGGATGAATAGCAAGTTTTAGAAACTCCAGCCTTTTGGAGAACAATGATCACTTTTTGGATTTGTGACATAAAATATAGCCAAAACATTTTTGGGTATTGAGAATTCCCTTTTTTGTTGTTCTGGAGTGTCTGTTGCACCTACAGATTGCCACTTATCATTACTATAATAGGACACAGACTGCAGTGCCCACAATCAAGAAATGTAATGCTACCAAAATGGCATAGAATGGTGGGCTCAAATCTTCCAATCACTTTGCTAGGTTTTATATCATGCATCAATAAAGTAATAATTGTTCTCCAATGGGCTGGAGTTTCCAAAACTTGCTATTCATGTATGGAGCTTCCCAACTATCTGCATACATTTGGAAACATTGTCTTGCACAAATTATTTACCTTTTTCTTCTAAAATTGAATCGATGTAACAAAAAGAAAAAAAAAACAGTTTTAAAACACCTACTTTATCTGTAGATAGAATATGCAAATAGCGTGTTATTCTGTGAGTATCTTATTTATAATGAGATTAAAATTACACTTTTGTTAGAAGGCATGGTAAGGTTATTTACAAATTAAATAAGGATCTGTGTCAGCAGATTTTGGGTTTGTGTCAATGGCACCAGTTTGACACCATTTTGAGATGCTTCTGAGCCAATTTACAATTCATTAACTGGTGCATTTGACCTGCAGTTGATTTCCTTCTGACCTGCATTCACACTACCTATTGCAGGCTTTCAATTCGCATAGCATTCTGTAGTTCCTAACTCTCCAATTTTAAGAGCCCCCATAGTAGAGTCACATGTATTTAATGGAAAGACCAAGGGCAGATGGACATGAGGGAGCCCACCCCTCCTTAAAGGTACAGGAGTGCACCGGAAACCCAGCATGTAGCACAATGTCAGCTAAGGTGTCCAGTGCGCCCCCTCACCAACAATTCAACAGTACAAAAAATGGCCACTGCCCCAGTCAATAACTGGCAGTGGAGAAAGGCAGGAGAGGAGCAGTGTATACAGTGAGATACCGCTAAATGTCACTGTTGGTTTTTAAATGTAATTAGCTGCTTTTTTTCCCTTCACTATAGCTCCAAAGATGAGCTGTTAGTCTCATCTCCGCTAAAGGAAACTAAGGGGCGGGGTCACTGGGTAATGTCACTGGGTGACCCCTCCCCTTTGTTTCCTTTAGAGGCATTGTTTCTGCACCAGAAGTTTCACTTTAGTGCACCACTAGTAAGAATGATATCCCTGGAATATGCACCTTTACCTTTCATGATATTATGCCCTGGAGTGAAAGAGAAGAAGAGCTCCTAAAGGATTAGTAGAACTTTTGGAGGAATGAGGTGAAATAAGCAGTGAGAATGGAAAAAAGTTCCCAAAAGGTTCAAAGGGTTCTAAATTTAAACAGAAATCTAAAAAAGATGTGCGCATAAAGTTACATCATTTGTTTACTTACTGTATTTATGGAAATGGTGGCAAAGAATATCAAATTAACAGACTGGTCTGCAGAGAAAAGGGATCATTTCACAGTAGGTGAGAGAAAATTCCTAAAAAAGTAATTAAACCGAGCGACAAGGGAGGGAATGTGGTCCTTGATGGCTGCAGAATATTATGAGGTGGAAGCCTCATGTCAACTGAATGAAAGAAGGTACTATTCCCCTGTCTCCCTTACACTCCCTTATCGCTAAAATGAATGGACTGTTGATTCAAAATTGGCAAGAGAAAGTAATCATAAAACAAGAAAAATATTACATGTGGGTAAAGAATTCAATGAACTGGTGTTTTACTTGATACCTAAAGTCCACAAGAATCCCAGTAATACCTAAAGCAGACCAATCATTTCAGCAATTGGCAATCCTGCTGAACGAGTTAGAAAATGTATTGATGGTACCTTGAAGTCCTTGGTACAATGTCTTCCTTCCTTCCTATTGGATACAGGGGATATACTGAGGACATTGGATGGATTTCCCATTGAAGAAGGGAGGCTGTTGATGGGAATCAATGTGGAATTGCTATATATTTCAATACTCCACCAAGTTGGCCTGGAAGTGGCAGCAAATACAGTCATGGCCGAAATTGTTGGCACCCTTGATATTTCTCCAGGAAATCATGTATTTCTCACGAAACGTATTGCATTAACACATGTTTTGCTATACACATGTTTATTCCCTTTGTGTGTATTGGGACAAAACAAAAAAAGGGAGGAAAGAAAGCAAATTCGACATAATGTCACACAAACCTCCAAAAATGGGCTGGACAAAAGTATTGGCACCCTTTCACAACTGCGGATAAATAAGAATGTTACAAGCATGTGATGCTCCTGTAAACTCACCTGGGGCAAGTAACAGGTGTGGGCAATATAGAAATCACACCTGAAAGCAGATAAAAAGGAGAGACGTTCACTTAACCTTTGCATTGTGTGTCTGTCTGTGCCACACTAAGCATGGACAACAGAAAGAGGAGACGAGAACTGTCTGAGGACCTGAGAACCAAAATTGTGGCAAAATATCAACAATCTCAAGGTTACAAGTCCATCTCCAGAGAACTAGATTTGCCTTTGTCCACAGTGCGCAACATTATCAAGAAGTTTGCAACCCATGGCACTGTAGCTAATCTCCCTGGTCGTGGACGGATGAGGAAAATTGATGAAAGATTGCAACGCAGAATAGTCCGGATGGTGGATAAGCAGCCCCAAACATGTTCCAAAGACATTCAAGCTGTCCTGCAGGCTCAGGGAGCATCAGTGTCAGCGCGAACTATCCGTCGACATTTAAATGAAATGAAACGCTATGGCAGGAGACCCAGGAGGACCCCACTGCTGACACAGAGACATAAAAAAGCAAGACTACAGTTTGCCAAAATGTACTTGAGTAAGCCAAAAGCCTTCTGGGAAAACGTCTTGTGGACAGATGAGACCAAGATAGAGCTTTTCGGTAAAGCACATCATTCTACTGTTTACCGAAAACGGAATGAGGCCTACAAAGAACAAAACACAGTACCTACGGTAAAATATGGTGGAGGTTCAATGATGTTTTGGGGTTGTTTTGCTGCCTCTGGCACTGGGTGCCTTGACTGTGTGCAAGGCATCATGAAATCTGAGGATTACCAAAGGATTTTGGGTCGCACTGTAGGGCCCAGTGTCAGAAAGCTGGGTTTGCGTCCAAGATCCTGGGTCTTCCAGCAGGACAATGACCCCAAACATACGTCAAAAAGCACTCAGAAATGGATGGCAAAGAAGCGCTGGAGAGTTCTGAAGTGGCCAGCAATGAGCCCAGATCTAAATCCCATTGAACACCTGTGGAGAGATCTTAAAATTGCTGTTGGGAAAAGGTGTCCTTCCAATAAGAGAGACCTGGAGCTGTTTGCAAAGGAAGAGTGGTCCAAAATTCCGGGTGAGAGGTGTCAGAAGCTTATTGATGGTTATAGGAAGCGACTGATTTCAGTTATGTTTTCCAAAGGGTGTGCAACCAAATATTAAGTTAAGGGTGCCAATACTTTTGTCCAGCCCATTTTTGGGGTTTTGTGTGACATTATGTCATATTTGCTTTTCTGCCTCTGTTTTATATTTGTTCCAATACATACAAAGGGAATAAACATGTGTATAGCAAAACATGTGTTAATGCAATACCTTTTTTGTGTGAAATACAGTTGTGGCCAAAATTATTCAACCCCCACTGAAATTGAGTGTTTTGGCCAGTTTGACATTGCTTTTGATCATTCAGTCATCTTGCTTACATTTACATTAAAGAGGCACTTGTAGGTCAGACAAATATAACATAACAGTTATAATGAAATAACCACAAATGTCTTTTCTGTGCTCACAGCATTATCAGTTTTATTCAACCCCCAAGTGACATTCAATCTTAGTACTTAGTACAGCATCCTTTTACAGTTATAACAGCTTTTAAACGTGAAGCATAGCTTGACACAAGTGTCTTGCAGCGATCTACGGGTATCTTCGCCCATTCTTCATGGGCAAAGGCCTCCAGTTCAGTCACATTCTTAGGCTTGCGCACTGCAACTGCTTTCTTTAAGTCCCACCAGAGGTTCTCAATCGGATTTAAGTCTGGTGACTGCGATGGCCACTCCAAAATGTTCCAGCCTTTCCTCTGCAACCATGCTCTAGTGGACTTGGAGGTATGCTTGGGATCATTGTCCTGTTGAAAGGTCCAACGTCTCCCAAGCCTCAGGTGTGTGACGGACTGCATCACGTTTCCATCCAATATCTCCTGGTACTGAAGAGAATTCATGGTACCTTGCACACGCTGAAGCTTCCCTGTACCTGCAGAAGCAAAACAGCCCCAAAGCATGATTGACCCTCCACCATGCTTCACAGTAGGCAAGGTGTTCTTTTCATCATAGGCCTTGTTCTTCCTCCTCCAAACATAGCGTTGATCCATGGGCCCAAACAGTTCTAATTTTGTTTCATCAGTCCACAGAACACTATCCCACAACTTTTGTGGTTTGTCCACATGGCTTTTGGCATACTGCAGTCGACTCTTCTTATTCTTTGGAGACAGCAAGGGGGTACGCCTGGGAGTTCTGGCACGGAGGCCTTCATTACGCAGTGTGCGTCTTATTGTCTGGGCTGAAACTTCTGTACCCACATCTGACAAATCTTTTCTCAGTTCCTCAGCAGTCACACGGGGACTTCTCTCCACTCTACGCTTCAGGTAGCGCACAGCAGTCGAAGTCAGCATCTTCTTTCTGCCACGACCAGGTAGCGTTTCAACAGTGCCCTTTGCCTTGAATTTGCGAATGATGCTTCCTAAGGTGTCTCTTGGTATGTTTAACATCTTTGCAATCTTCTTATAGCCATTGCCCTTCCTGTGAAGAGAAATCACCTCTTCTCTTGTCTTCCTGGACCATTCTCTTGCCTTCACCATGTTTGTAACCACACCAGTAAATGTCTAGAAGGAGCTGAGTATCACAGTCATTTTAAAGCTGCCTAATTGGTGCTTATTATGCTTGATTGCTGCTCGGTGACATCCACAGGTGTTTTCAATACCTGATGGAAAGCACCTGTATGAACCTCTGTTCTTCAGAGTGGTAGTCTTTAAGGGGTTGAATAATTGTGGCAATGAAGAAACCACATAAGAACCATTTACTACTGTATTACATAAACAATTGATGTCATTTTAGTTGCATTTGGGTAGTTACAACGTCCTTGTAGGATTTGATTCTGAATACAATTCCAAATGTACACTATAGTCCCTAAACCCCTTTACAGCATTGGGGGTTGAATAATTTTGGCCACAACTGTACTTGATTTTCAGGAAAAATATCAAGGGTGCCAACAATTTCGGCCATGACTGTATGCTCAGACATTACAGCCAGCAGAGCATAGGACATCATCAATTTATCATGGACATACTGGAATTGATTCTTAGTCACACCTTGTTTGTTTTTGTTGGAAGGTATTTCCATCAAATGTGTGGCATGTCCATGGGAGCAACCTGTGCATCTTCATATAGCCGCCTGCACCTCGGCTGGTGGGAGCAGCAGGAGGTGTATGGCAGACAGGAATTTGGGGACCATGTCAAGCTATGGGTTTGGTACCTCAATGATGTGATGGCCTTGTGGAATTGGTATAGGGATCAATTGTATAAATTTATGTCCATGTGAAATTTTTTTCTTAGACCTTAAAATCCAGGAAGGATTTATAAAGACCAATACTTTTCAAAAACCAATGCCAGGTAACACACTCCCCCATGCCACCAGGCATCATCCTGCTTCAACTATGAAAGTGATCCCTCAAAATCAGTTCCTCAGAATTCAGAGGGATGATCCTTTTCTGCTGGCAAATACATTAGTTCTATGGGAAAGTCTTGTCAGCTTCACTGTGAAGGGTCTGCCTTAGACTGTGCTTAAGACCCCAGGTGGTCTTATATAGACAGCACAAGCACTTTCAAATAACACAGGTCCTGGAGTAGTTGAATTGCTTGTTTGCATGACTGAGGTTGGGCTCATAACTAGAGATGAGCGAATTATTCAAAAATTTGATTCGGCTGATTCGCCGAATTTGCGGAATAAATTCGATTCGATGCGAATTTATTCGCTGCGAATTTAACTTATTAAAAATGGTTTCTAGGCTTCAGAGAGCCTTTATATTAGTGCAGAACACTGTACCTTTAATTTAAATGCCCTTGGAGTCTGCTGGGGAAGAGAAATAATACTGTCAGTCAGTATGACATGCAGATGAGTGCCGTCGATCTTAGAATCACCGCACACTTCACTCATTTGGGCAGTCACGGGGCCAAAACCAGAGTGTGGAGCCACAGTGTGGCGGTGGAGGCAGCAGCAATGGGAGGCCATACAGCACCCTATGACAAAATGGAACCCACCAGCAGTGTGAGGAGACCTGAAAGTGGCACATGGCAGAGTGTGGCGATGGAGACAGCAGCAATGGGAGGCCGTACAGGGACCCATGAGAGACTCTGGACCTGGCAGCAGCATGAGGAGGCGGTACAGGGGCCCATGGCAGAGTGGCGAAGCGTAAGCAGCTTAAATTGAAGGCCATACAGAGGCCTATGTTAAAAAGTCCCCCCAGCAGCAGTGTGGGGAGACGACTATCAAGAGTCCAATGGCAGAGTGGCGGAGCAGAAGCAGCTTCAATTGAAGAAGAAGAGGATGAGGATGAAGAAGAAGAAGAAGAAGAGGATGAGGATGAGGATGAAGAAGAAGAAGAGGATGAAGATGAGGATGAAGAAGAAGAAGAAGAAGAAGAAGAAGAAGAAGAAGAAGAGGATGAGGATGAAGAAGAAGAAGAAGAGGATGAGGAAGAAGAAGAAGAGGATGAGGATGAAGAAGAAGAGGATGAGGATGAAGAAGAAGAAGAAGAAGAGGATGAAGAAGAAGAAGAAGAAGAAGAGGATGAGGATGAAGAAGAAGGATGAGGATGAGGATGAAGAAGGATGAGGATGAAGAAGAAGAAGGATGAGGATGAAGAAGAAGAAGAAGAAGAGGATGAGGATGAGGATGAAGAAGAAGAAGAGGATGAAGATGAGGATGAGGATGAAGAAGAAGAAGAAGAAGAAGAAGAAGAAGAAGAAGAGGATGAGGATGAAGAAGAAGAAGAAGAGGATGAGGAAGAAGAAGAAGAGGATGAGGATGAAGAAGAAGAGGATGAGGATGAAGAAGAAGAAGAAGAAGAGGATGAAGAAGAAGAAGAAGAAGAAGAGGATGAAGAAGAAGAAGAAGAAGAAGAAGAAGAGGATGAGGATGAAGAAGAAGGATGAGGATGAGGATGAAGAAGGATGAGGATGAAGAAGAAGAAGGATGAGGATGAAGAAGAAGAAGAGGATGAGGATGAAGAGGATGAGGATGAGGATGAAGAAGAAGAAGAAGAGGATGAGGATGAAGAAGAAGATGAAGAAGAAGAGGATGAGGATGAGGATGAAGAGGATGAGGATGAAGAAGATGAGGATGATGAAGAAGAAGAGGATGAAGAAGAAGAAGAAGAGGATGAAGAAGAAGAAGATGAGGAGGATGATGAAGAAGATGAGGATGAGGATGAGGATGAAGAAGAAGAGGAGGATGAGGATGAAGAAGAAGAAGAGGATGAAGAAGAAGAAGAAGAGGATGAAGAAGAAGAAGAAGAAGAAGATGATGAGGATGAGGATGAAGAAGAAGAGGATGAGGATGAAGAAGAAGAAGAGGATGAGGATGAGGAAGAAGAAGAGGATGAGGATGAAGAAGAAGAGGATGAGGATGAGGAAGAAGAAGATGAGGATGAAGAAGAAGAAGAGGATGAGGATGAAGAAGAAGAGGATGAGGATGAGGAAGAAGAAGATGAGGATGAAGAAGAAGAAGAGGATGAAGAAGAAGAAGAGGATGAGGATGAGGATGAAGAAGAAGATGAGGATGAGGAAGAAGAAGAAGAAGAGGATGAGGATGAGGAAGAAGAAGAGGATGAGGATGAGGAAGAAGAAGAAGAAGAAGAAGAGGATGAGGATGAAGAAGAAGAAGAAGAGGATGAGGATGAGGAAGAAGAAGAAGAAGAAGAGGATGAGGAAGAAGAAGAAGAAGATGAGGATGAGGATGAAGAAGAAGAAGAAGAAGAAGAAGAAGAGGATGAGGATGAGGAAGAAGAGGATGAGGATGAGGAAGAAGAAGAAGAGGATGAGGATGAGGATGAGGAAGAGGATGAGGATGAAGAAGAAGAAGAAGAAGAAGAAGAAGAAGATGAGGATGAAGAAGAAGAAGAAGAGGATGAGGATGAAGAAGAAGAGGGTGAGGATGATGAAGAAGAAGGATGAGGATGAGGATGAAGAAGAAGAAGGATGAGGAAGAAGAAGAAGGATGAGGATGAGGAAGAAGAAGAAGATGAGGATGAGGATGAGGAAGAAGAAGAAGAAGAAGAAGAAGAAGAAGAAGAGGATGAGGATGAGGATGAGGAAGAAGAAGAAGAAGAAGAAGAAGAAGAAGAGGATGAGGATGAGGATGAGGAAGAAGAAGAAGAAGAGGATGAGGAAGAAGAAGAAGAAGAAGAAGAAGAAGAAGAAGAAGAAGAAGAAGAGGATGAGGAAGAAGAAGAAGAAGAAGAAGAAGAAGAAGATGAGGATGAGGAAGAAGAAGAAGAAGAAGAAGAAGAAGAAGAAGAAGGAGGATGAGGATGAGGAAGAAGAAGAGGATGAGGATGAGGAAGAAGAGGATGAGGATGAAGATGATGAAGAAGAAGAAGAGGATGAGGATGAAGAAGAAGAAGAAGAAGAGGGTGAGGATGATGAAGAAGAAGGATGAGGATGAGGAAGAAGAAGAAGGATGAGGATGAGGAAGAAGAAGGATGAGGATGAGGAAGAAGAAGGATGAGGATGAGGAAGAAGAAGGATGAGGAAGAAGAAGAAGAAGGATGAGGAAGAAGAAGAAGAAGGATGAGGATGAGGAAGAAGAAGAAGAAGGATGAGGATGAGGAAGAAGAAGAAGAAGAAGAAGAAGAAGAAGAAGAAGAAGAAGAAGAGGATGAGGAAGAAGAAGAAGAAGAAGAGGATGAGGAAGAAGAAGAAGAAGAGGATGAGGATGATGATGAAGAAGATGAGGAAGAAGAAGAAGAGGATGAGGAAGAAGAGGAAGAAGAAGAAGAAGAAGAAGAAGAAGAAGAAGAAGAAGATGAGGATGAGGAAGAAGAAGATGAGGATGAGGAAGAAGAAGAAGAAGAAGAAGAAGAGGATGAGGATGAGGATGAGGAAGAAGAAGAAGAGGATGAGGATGAGGAAGAAGAAGAAGATGAGGATGAGGAAGAAGAAGATGAGGATGAGGAAGAAGAAGAAGAAGAAGAAGAAGAAGAAGAAGAAGAAGAAGAAGAAGAAGAGGATGAGGAATAAGAAGAAGAAGAAGAAGAGGATGAGGATGAGGAAGAAGAAGAGGATGAGGAAGAAGAAGAGGATGAAGAAGAAGAAGATGAGGATGAAGAAGAAGAAGAAGAAGAAGAAGAAGAAGATGAGGATGAAGAAGAAGAAGAAGAAGAAGAAGAAGATGAGGATGAGGATGAAGAAGAGGGTGAGGATGATGAAGAAGAAGAGGATGAGGATGAAGAAGAAGAGGATGAGGATGAAGAAGAAGAGGATGAGGATGAAGAAGAAGAGGATGAGGATGAAGAAGAAGATGATGAGGATGAGGATGAGGAAGAAGAAGAAGAAGAAGAAGAGGATGAGGATGAGGATGAGGATGAAGAAGAAGAAGTAGGATGAAAATAAGAAGAATTCCATTCCAGCAAAAAGTGTATCTGCAGAGAGCTCCACTATTTCTGACAGTTCTTTCACATTTACAGCAGTTGAAACATTGTATCTATTTGTTTCCGAATAAAAACATCTGTATTCTAAATGGAAACAAATAGATACAATGTTTCAACCACTGTAAATGTGAAGGAACTGTCAGAGAACTGTCAGAAATAGCGGAGCTCTCTGCAGGGACACTTTTTGCCGGCTGTAGAAGGGATGAAAATCGGCCGATCGGGGAAAATTCGATTCGTGCATCCGAAGTTTGCTAATTTTCGGATTCGGCGCAAATCGAATTTTTCCTAATATTCGAAACGAATTCCACTTCGCCAAGTTCGATTCGCTCATCTCTACTCATAACATTGTCACCCTTTAATATTCATTGGGGGGTTTTTTATATTGAAGTCTTAGCTGATTCACTTATATTCAATCAAATTATAATGCACTAAAAGCATTCCCCTCAGCTATTTTCATTTTCTTATTTTTTGAGGAGTCCGTAATTTGGGTTTGGAACTGCTGTGTGTTATAGCCAATTTAATTATCTCCCACATACTAAAAGGAATATGTTATCATTTTTATTATAGTTAGCCTTTCTCTGTTCTACTGAAAACAAAATCAAAAGTCTGGGATGGAGCTCGGTGTTGATATTTCATTTGTAGATTAAAGCTATGTGCTAGCAGTGTTGGAAAATGCTAATGGAATCTAACTATATAGATATACAGTATAGATAGAAAATGGAACAGCTATTGTAAGCCTTTTTTCCAAAATATACATGATTCAGACATTTGCATAACTGCACCTTTTGTTTACTAACTTCCTTTTTTGGGTAAATAAATAGAGTGGCCTTGAACCAGAAAATAACAGTTAGGAAACAGCAAAACTGACCTACCCTGCAGAAGTTCATCCGCAGCAAAATGAATCTAAAGAGTCTTGTTGTAGCATGTGTGCTGGGACTTTTTGTGATGACCGAGGTTATAGAAGGTGAGTGCCTGAGCCCTGAAGACTTTTGCTTTTAGTGTCATGTGATCTTATGTGGTATTCACTCAGCATTCAGAAAATATACTTTAGCATTAGAGAAATTAAAACATAAGCAATAGAATAAGTTGTTATACAGTATACTGTTTAATGAGATATATTACTTGCTGTGGATTTTTTGGCATTGAAATCTGACAAAAACATTAATATAATGCATTCTTTTGTCTGTTGTCTTGCCACTCTTGTCTTTTCTTTAATTATTACCTTTTTTCCTTTTTGTGTTTATGAAATCTTTTTGTACTCCCTCCGTTTTTTTTTCTCTTAAACTTTTTTCTTTCCAATTCCATTCAACTTTTATTTTTGTTATGACTTTGCTACATTGGTTACATATGATTTTTGCCAAAATATTAGTGAACAAAAACAGGACAGATCATTATAAAAAAAACATAGGTGGACTTTACTGCTGAGAGGTTTGCTTGAGAAAAACGTGTGCTTTGCTCATGAAGGGCAATTCACAGGTTTACATTAAAGCTCAATCCACCAGAACATATTCACCCATTACTTCTGAATATGGAGATGCATGCAATTCACCTTATGTAACATTACTGGTGCTTATTGAGCATTGCAGCACTTACTGTCACATTGAGTGCAGGGTGACAGTCAACCCTGAGTAAACTCTGACTACTGTTACGACTTCAGTTTATTCAGGGCAGTATTTTTCCTACTGTACACCACTGTACAGATTGGCAGGTGTTAAGGTTGGCAGGAATTAAGGGAAACTATTGCTTTTTCCCTCCATGAGCAAAGCACAGATTCACTTGAAAGCCTAGGAAATGTGTACATTCTCCTTTGAAGTAAAGCTGCAAAGGTCAACTGCTGGTTAGGTCTAAGGTGCATAGATAGGAAAGGAGAAACTTACTTACCTGATAACCCACACTGCTAGACTGAGGACCTGCAGCATCTTCATCCCCATGACGTCATCAAGTCTGTCCATTGCCTTGCAATGGACATGCAGATACCCAGACACCAAGGGATAGTCCATCACTTGAGCATGGGGAAGCACTGTCTGCCAGAGCAGCGGAGAATCAGGTACGTAAAAGTACCCCTACTCAGCCCCACTGCAAGGGAGAATTTTCATTTTTTCTGAGGTTTGGCTGTAAGATAATTAAAAGCACTGGTTCATTTGAAAGTATTAGTTTGCCATTTATTTATCAAAAACTCAGAGTTTGAGCTGTGTGATTTACTAATGATGTTACCACTGATGTACACAATATCCATCAAGCAATGTTTTTTTCAAGTGATTCTCTATGTCAGCCTTTCCCAACAAGGGTTCTATGAAACTCTAAGGTTCCTCCAGAGTTTGCTAGGGGTTCCTTGAGAGATTAACAATTTCTACTTTTCTGATAAGTAACCACTGACACCAGTTATCAGTTGAGCAATCTTTAAGATGGGGTTCCAACTATTGACCACAAGTGTAAGGAGCATTCTTCCCACTGACCTTCACACTAATGTACTTCAGCTGTAGCTTTAGTAATTATTAGCAGGGGTTCCCTGAGACCAGAAAGTTATTTTAACCACTGACACCAGTTATCAGTTGAGCAATCTTTAAGATGGGGATCCAACTATTGACCACAAGTGTAAGGATCATTCTTCCCACTGACCATCACACTAATGTTGTGTTATTTTAAGGGTTCTTCCATATTAAAAATGTTGAGAAAGGCCACTCTATGTATTATCGCAGCTTTATCAATTCCGTATGCCTTAGGATCGGATATTCTGTTGATTAGCCTATGCATTTAATTAGCAACAACACATTCTGCAATCTTTCCACAGAATATCAAACCATTAGTCAATGCCCCTGGAAAGTATATAACAGAGATTTGAGTATTTGCTTGTGACTGGCACTTCCTCTAGTATGTGTTTTTGTCATCTATTTAATTTGTGCTACCATAAAAATAAAAACAAACAATCTACCTTTTTATATATAAATAAAATAAATAACTAAAAAATAGTGTGCTTTCAATGAGTTGAATAAACAAAAAAGTGGATGCAAACATGTAACTGTGTTCCCACAGTAATAAAGCCTAGTGATAATTGATAAATGCTGCGCCTACTCAATAATCAAAATACAAAATTCAAATATGCAATAAACATATGTATACAAACAAAAGTCTTTTGTGTGTACTTCTGAATGATAGTCTCTAAATTTCAGCCGGTCACTTCCGGTAAACACATCACCCTGCTCTGAAGTGACTCAGGAGCGGCGGCCCCACTGTGTATATGATATGCCCGATGTTTTTTTTTCCTTATGTAAGTGCAATTTGGTTTCTAACAAAGTAGATTTCGCAATATACTACATTATGAGCGGCCCCCATCTTTTATGAGACTACCTTTAGAGTACCACGGAGTGCATGTTCGAGATCTTAAAGGGGCTATGCACCGTTTCTCTATAAAGTCCCATACACTATTGACAATTATACCCAGAGGTTACCTTCTTTTGGAGAGGCATTGAAAGTGGAATCCGGATTGAGCCCCAGTTGGGGAAGGCGCATTTTGACCTGAATACACGCAGGCCCAAAGATGGAGGTGAGCTCATAGAAGTGGTGGTGGGAACCACTGAAAAGTGATCCATCAATTGGAACACTGAAAGCTGCAAATTTCACATGGGTAATCTGTTTGAAGCACTTTAGAGACTATTTTTCATAAGTACACACAAGACACTTTTGTTTGTATACATATGTTTATTGCATATTTGAATTTTATATTTTGATTACTGAGTAGGAGCAGCATTTATCAATTATCACTAGTCTTTAAAATTTGTGCTAACAAGATGCTTTGACTTGTTTGCCAAGTTCTCTGTTCTGAGTCATGTTGTAAGTAAAAATAATAATAACTGATGTACATATTTATTATTGCAGGCCTACAATTAGAACCCTATATGCCAAGTATGAGATGTTATTGCCGTAAAGTGACAACAGCCCATATTAAAAGAACCATGATTAAGAAGATTGAAATCTTCCCATTAAGATCTTATTGTTCAAAGGTGGAAATTATGTAAGTTTCACAATTGATGCAGATATGTACCTTGTTTGTTTACTGACTGGGTAGATTGTATCATGGGTCACTGACTACAACCTAGATAGAGGAGATGTGAGATCACGGGGTTGGTGGTTACAGCAGAAGATTGATTACTAGCTTGCTAGCTGGATTAGCCATTTTCATAGAGGATTTACAGTTCAACTATATTCCCTGATTAGTAATGGCAGACATTTATTATACTCCTAAAATGTGATCTTCAGTTAAGCCCAGGCTGCTAAAGCAAAAAACTGAAGTAAAGAAAACATGTATAAATACATCAGTGGTTCATATAGTGAACTCGGTGTAGAGCTATTCACCCTGAGGTCATCACAGAGGAGAAGGGGGCACTCTTTACATCTGGAGGAAAATAAATTTAATCTCCTAACATGGAAAGGTTTCTTCACAGTGAGAGCTGTGAAAATGTGGAATAGAGTCCCTCAAGAGTTGGTTCTGGTCAGCTCAGTGGATTGCTTTAAAAAAGGCCTGGATTCTTTCTTAGATATACAGAATATAACTGGTTACTAACATTTATAGGTAAAGTTGATCCAGGGAATATCCGACTGCCTCTCGGGGGATCAGGAAGGAATTTTTTTTCCCAGCAGGTGCAAATTGGATCATGCTTTGCTGGTTTTTTTTGCCTTCCTCTGGATCAACTGTGAGTATAGGATTTATAACTTTTTTTTTTTTTCTGTGGTTGAACTGAATGGACTTTTGTCTTTTTTCAGCCAGAATAACTATGTAACCTCTGAAATGCATATAGAGAGGTTGTCTTACCTGCTAAGGATTTGCATTCTTGTTGATGCCTTCCTGAGATTTACACAGCTCTTCCACATAGTACAGCGCTGTCTTGCAGGAGACTTGATTTTTCTCTGCTGCAGTTAGGTAACACTTACAGGTCACCTCTTCACACCCAGCCTATGACTGGACAATAAAGGAGAAGCTGTCTCTTCCTACCAGCATCTTCCTTGCACTCCAGAACTGCAGGCCAACTGATTGTCTCCTTGTGCTCCATCTACCTCTCCCAGTCCCAACACTGCTGTACAAGGGACATCACCTACATATTAAAAAATTACACTTAGGGATGTATTCATTTATTTGTTCTTTTTGTATCTTCCTGAAGTTTAGCTTTAAGGTGCTGTCTGCACCAATCAAATGCTCGATTTAATTTCCTAAATTAAAAAAAAACATTGAAGATTTGGTTGCTATGAGTGATACCTCCACATTTCTTTTTCTCTAGGTTTTTAAATATCAGCACCATTGTAATCTAGGGAATATGGATACAGTGGGGTAAACTTGTCGAAAATACTTATCTGCATCTTTCTTATCAAGAACAATTTTACACTGTATTCATTAAAACACCATACCCCTTTTCGGTGCAGGAAAAAATGCTTACTCTGATTTAACTGCACACAGTGAATTTCTCACAGTGGCTGGGGGATATTTAACATCTTCTTCTTTCTTCTCCAGCTTTATGTCCCTGCACCTCTCATTTCATTCTTTGGATTTCAGTTTTTTCAATAACAGGCTTACCATAACATGCTGGTGACACCTAGGACCGTCTGATGTTTTCAGGAAGCTATGTACAGACCCTCCCGCCAGCCATAATTTGCCTGCATTGCATAGAGATGCTCAGAGATCCAATGATGGCATTGCTGGGTCTAAAACAATGTAACAAATAGGAAATGTTTAGTTTGAAAACTTCACTAACCTGTTGGGGGGGGGGGGGGAGGCAAATATAAGCAGATTAAACTTCAGCTTTAAGAAATTACTGTAGTTACAGAAAACCTGTATTCTTCTTCCAGAGTAACAGTAAAGGATGACAATCAAGTATGTGTTGATCCAAATGCAAAGTGGTTTACAGCTATTCTACCCAAGGTGCACCAGTAAGTAGATTTGCATAGGTTTTCAATAAATGTGTTTAAAAATGTGATCAATTGTAATTATATTTAAAAGGGTCTAACATAACCAAGGCACTACTTGCCTGGAGTTTGCATGTTCTCCCTGTGCTGTGCTTGCGTAGGTTTCCTCTGGGTACTCCGGTTTCCTCCCACACTCCAAAGATATGCTGGTAGGTTAATTGCCTCACGTCTAAATTGGCCCTAGTATGTGTATATATGAATGTAAGTAAGGGACCTTAGATTGTAAGCTCCTTGAAGGTTAGGGACTGATGTGAATGTACAATATATATGTAAAGTGCTGTGTAAATTGATGGTGCTATATAAGTACCTGTGATAAGCACCTGTATTAATATTCTACGGCAACTGATATTTTTCATTTAACAACTGACATAAAAGTTAGCCAGGGACCACTGGGGAGTACATGTAATTTCCATCTAATGAACCATGTTGGCATAGCTAGCAATAAAAACCTGACAGGGATTCAAACCTTTCACTTTATCTTAAAATAAAAAAACATTTTATCTAGCCTTTTAGCTTTAAAAAGAAACAAAAGTTCTTAAAGGTCATCATAAAAATTTTGCTTAAAATTGTAAAGGGTTATAAGCCATTTTAAGTTTTAATTTCTGTCTGTATTCCCTCTAGATAGATTTACCATCAGTATATGTCCTGGTGATCCTTATCACTGGAAAAGTGATGGAAAAATCCATAATTTTAAGTTTTAAGAATATATACGGATATATGTCATTTGTAATAGTTTTGTGTTTTGAAGCATAGTTTACATACAAGATAGAACATACATATGTTTACATGTTCCATATCATAAACAAGCATTGCACAATGGTTTCTAAAAACCCAAGTCCGGGTTTGAGCCTATACCCTGATACCATTCTTTATTTCATGGAAAAACTAGGGAAACCTGTGTCTAGATCAGTGAAGTGTAACAAAACTCTAATTTGCATAAATGAATACACTTAAGAAAAACAAAAAGAAAGCAAGAGAGAAAGGAAAGAAAAGGGAAAAGGAAAGAAAAAGGAAAGGAAAGGGAAAAGGAAAAGGAAAAGGAAAGGAAGAAAGTGTGAAGAAGTACACCCCGCCTTCCATCAGTCCTGCAGGCCCAGCCTACATCACTATTCTTATTCTTCTGAAATGTAGTGTACTGATGGGTCTCATGAGGGAAAATCTTTCAATGGGGAAACTTGTTTCAGTCATGGCTCAAACAGGAACTTCCCTCACTTTCCAGGACAACAAACAGGGGTTTTAACCATTACTTATGCTTAAAAGAAAAGTTTTGGCTTTAGATAGACTTTGGCTAACTACTGGCATTTAGGTTGTTCAATTTTAAGGGAACTACTACTTGATTGTGTAGATCTGGGAAGGTGTCTTGTGAGGTGCATCAAGGGATGCTTTCTCTGTTCAGTAGCGCTCACCCCCGAAATGGCCTGCTGAACGGTCCCAAGGTTCTCTCCCAAGCTAGCATATCTGCAACCAGGCTCTCAGTCTCTTCTGGCTCAGTAAATAGTCTAGGCGTATTCTTAGTTTTTGATGCTATATTAAAACTTGAATTTGGGTGGGGTGTACAGTAACAGTGGGATACTCCAGAAACATAAATTAGCAACTTGAGGACATTTTCTTCTTTCTCAAAACTTCCTAGCTCAGTCCTTGCAGCAGAAAAAAAATGGACTGAGCCTCCCAGGGACACCATAAGAAATATCCACCCTTAGCTTGGGCTGACACTGATGCAAGAGGGATAATAACAGCACACACCAGTCTGTACTCACCAGTGTCCCTGGATATTTGGATGCCTCCTTCCAAAATCAGCCAGACATGTTCCTTGAGGACTCTTCAAACCGCAGATAAATCCCTTGATCGGCTCCAGCAATGTTCAGTAGAATAGGCCGTTTAGCTAACACAGCTGGGACCTCGATGAGTAGATGAAAAAAAGCACAACTGCACTGTCCAGAAGGGCAGCAGTCCTTCAGGCTGGGAACTTCTTCTACTGGAAAAGAGCCCCTCTGCTCCAGGCCCCAAACTATTTATGCACTCTTCCAGCCACCTACTGGGCACCCTCCCCCAGGGATTGGCTGAGATCACATAAATATTCAGACTGCCGATTTCACTCTCCCAGCCCACTATATTCCAGAACCCTCCAGATGGCAGGGGGAAGCAGTCAAACCCCACAACCAGTGAAATTCAGAGCAGCCCAAAGTAAGCACAAGCTGATCCACTGAAAACAGAGGAGCTAAAGAACTAAATTTACCTAACACACACCTATCTAGGAGGGTGCTACAGTTCTTTTAACAGATTTACCCTAGATTGATGTGCAATGGCCCAAAGTCCTTTACTTGATTGACTTCTCCCCAGAATATTATAGAAACATTTAGCCCTTTGAACCCTTGCAACGATTCAGTGTCTAACAAAATCAAAAACAAAGTAGTCTGAAATGTACACTTTTTAATAAATATAATAATATAATTATTTATTCCTCAAAGTGTTGGAGCCCACATTGGAGCAGACAAATTGTAATGGGAAAGGGCATTGGAAAGGGGAATGCCCTAAAGCAACCCAATAGTTTGTAAAAATATCCAGCCTGCAGCATGCACTGAAAAAACATGCTCTGGCAAGCAACATGACAAATCTTTGGTCTTCTCCACAGTTACTGTCACTGCTGCTACCCAAACACCTTGGCTGACAGTTGTGGATGTGTAAAATAGCGTACAGCCCCCCATCCTCCACTATGCCTTGTGGTTTCTTCTGCTGTCCACTACATTACTACAGTGTGCTGTAGTCCCAAAGTGGCCAGCAGGTGTAACTACAGTACCCAGTGGGAAACAAGGTTTTCAACACACCCAGAGCTATCAGATAGCAATGGTGCTGGTAATTGCTGAAAGGAAACAAAGGTTTGTTTTGGCACCTGCTGTAGAGGTAAGCATCCAGCTTCTTCTTCCTTCAAGGTATGCTGCAGGCTTGATTTTATTTTATACAAGTAAATATTGGTGGCCAGCTTTAAATTGGATTTAGGGTGGCACAAAGCTTTGTCTTTAAATTTAATTTTATTCTGTTTGACAGGATTTTAAAACAGAAGCGAGGGAAGAAAGAAAATCAACAAACTACCATGCAAACTCCATATTCAAACTACACTGTGTGATCACCGCTTACAGTGATGTGCAGGGCAATCTATTCAAATGTACAGCTATGCAAAAAAGAATATCACTATCACTCCAGCTTGAATTAAAGGATGTTATACCTTCCTCAGTGAAAACCAGCAACCCATGTTTCAGCTAAACTCTTACTCGTAGCAACCTATGAGTAGGGCATTATATACTGTAGTCCTAAATGTGTATGCAAGGCCATATGTGTTTGGTTTTAACTGAGGCTACAACAAATATGGTCGTTTTATTCAGGTGGACTTCTGAAGTTCTTTCTGCTTTTGTTCATATACAAACTTTATATAAAAACTGCATATGAATGTATTTAAAGCTGCAACAAATTTGTACAATAACTTTTTCTACGTAAATGTAGGTATAGACAAAAAAATGGAAGTTGAATTAGCAGGCACAACATACCTCCGAACTTTCTGAGATTGGAAAGTGGGTCACATTTCAGCACAAAGTATGTAGGCAAAGGGCACACCACCTGCCATCCCTTCATGATAAATCAATAAGCAAAAAGGTGATCGGACAATCCCACAAGGACTTATTTTCTCCACTCCATAAACTTTATATCGGGTTTTCAAATTAAAAATACACATTAAGCTTCTCAACCAACCTTTAAATTATTATAACACTTGGTAGTTAATTTGTACATTTTTATGGAGTCTCCAAGCAAAGGACAGTCCCTCCAAATGAGGGACACTAGGGCACTATGCACAACCCTTTCTCTCTTGAAGCTTGTTTAAAAGTTGGCTGTCAAACAGACATGTATTTTTTATGTTCGTTGAGTAGGGAGGATGAGGTAGGTCCACACATGTTAAGTGTTCTTGAGAAACAGTAACAATCAGGTTTTTTTTACTTTTCTCATCAGCCTTTTTGTGAGTCTGCTAGGGTGACAGCTGAGGCCCATAAACATAAGGCTGTCATCTGAAATAGGATGGATCTATAGACTTTAAATTACAGGCTGGTTATCGATCTCATGTTTAGAAGAGCCCCCCTATGCTGCCAACTGGCTGAGGTTCATTAACAGTCACTCAAATGGATTAAAAAAAAAAAAACACAAATCATTAGGCCTCATGCACATTGGGCCTCCTGACAGAAGAAAAGCAGCATAAAAATGTGCCTAAAGCCATGTTTTGCATACGCATTTAGGCACGTCAGGAATTTGGGTGCTCATTCGTTTTATTCCAATATTAATTTATTTGTGTAAGGCTAACATGGATGGATGATTAGAGATGGGGAAATAAAACATGGAATTCCCCTAAAAATTGTGTTTTTGACGCCAGCATCTGCCAATTTGCTCATCCAATCCCCTTCCTCTCAGCAAAGGCGAAGAGTCATGTCTGAGTCTGTAACGTAATCCTTTGAAGGTACATCATGGATCATGCATAACAGTTTAACCACCATCATGGCTTATGGACAATTTTTTTAGGGTTTTGGTCCAAATGAGGTTTTTTAGCTTCCCTTCTTAATAGAAGTAACACACAATTCTCAATGACTAGCAAACCAGGTTTTGAAATAATATATATATATATATATATATATATATATATATAAATAAAAGTAATGTGAATGTACATTTTATATAGAATTTAAAAAAAACAATGCATCATGATAGGATTGAATTTAAAATTAGTTAAAACAATGCATGCTGTTCAGAAGCTGTTAATCTGCTAGCCTCATTAGTAAAGTGTAAGGCCAATAATTAGAGATTGTCTGGGCTCACTGAACAGTTACACAAGAGCCATTGCATAACATGGCATAACATGGCTTATTATAGAAGCTCCAAGTAAAAAGCTGAAAGGAGCTGTAAAATATAGCAACTGCACAGACAAGCTGTATTACATAATCAGTTTAAGAGGCAATTGATCTTACAACAGCTTTCTAGTTATGTGAAACTATAGGCTGTCTCAAACAATGTATACACAATTTGAATGATTATAAAGACAGTATTTATTACCATACAGTTCACTTTCAAATTTTAAAATAAAATACATAAATTTACTTCTTTATTCTAAGCGCCTGTTCTCAAACTGATGACCATTCTGGCCCAGGCATTGCTGATAATAGAATCAATAAAATTTGAGAATCATTTCATTTGCTATTTGGGCGCATTCTCCTTTAATGGCTACTCTTACTTCATGAGCAGTTGCCGGTTTCGTAGCTTAAATTTTTTATTTATTTCCCCATAAGAAAAAGGCCACTGGCATGAGGTCTGGTGACGTGGAGGGTATTCTACTGAACCTCTTCGCCCAATCTATCTGTTTGGCTCATCAAGATAGATCCTCTATCAAAATCTTCTTCAATATGTGACATGACAGATTCTATCTGTAAGTTCAAGTAAACTGCACCAGTTCCAGTACCATCAAAAAAGAATGGTCCACGTGCTGACAAGCCGTACCACACTGTCACTCCTGGCAAATTACCATGATGTTCCTCCATAATGTGCACATTCTGAGGTGCCCAGTAAGTGATATTGTGGCAGTTAATTGAACCAAGTGCTAAGTATAAAAAAGTACATTTATGTATTTTATTTAAAATTTGTAAGTGAACTGTATGGTAATAAAAACTGACTTTATAATCATTTAAATTGTGCATACAATTTTTGGGACACCCTGTACCTATACTGGGACATATGTTTATTTCAAAGAAATTGTCAGAAGTTATTATAAATAGCATGGTGCATAGCAATGGCCAATTATGGTGCAAAGAAAAGGTGCTATACTAATTGGTCTCTTTTTTCCCCAAATGTACAAATACACTGTATAACATTAATGTTTAGACCTAGCTGACCAGTATCAAACTAATGATCACTTTCAAAAAATAAAATTTTGCAATAATGGCATTTGTATATGGTCCTCAAAGCAACACTTTGTTTCTCACTCTGCACAATCTGAAAATCCATCTCCGACTCCTTGGACCTTGTATACCAATGCCATAAAACATGCTTGCTGGGCTGTTGATTTCAGCAATACAACAGGGATGCCTTATGCTTTTTGAAGGACAAATGCATGTGCATACAAGTTCAGTAAACTTCTTTCCTTTTCTTATGGTCTTACCTTTGGATCCACAAAATCAGATGAGCCAGGGTTTTAGATCTAATCACAATTCTTTTTACAATGTTTTAGTTCAGTTTTTGATGTTTGGATTAATTTTGCTTTTTTGTTTTTATTTTCCAGTGCATCTGAGGGAATATTGACATCCCTTATAATGTTAATGAATCTGTGTTATTATTCCACTCTATTTTTTTCCACTACATGCTTACAATTATCTAAAATATATGTGACTGTGAATACCTAAAAAATATATCTATGCTATCAAGGAACGTTATAGTTAATTTTATTGTCTGTTGATATATTTCTAAACAGACAGTAGTCTACTGATATATTATTTCTTTTATTATAGTGCACAACCACCACAATTTTAAACTGAGCAATCTTTAATATTCATGACATCCAAAGCCTGCAAATGAAATGTTCTGACATTCATAACGTATCTTTGTAATGCTATAAAAATTAAATATTTTAAAACAGATTCCAAGCATGTAGTGTTGTCTGTTACTGTCAAATTTAGTCTCATATTTACCATACCCATATACAGTATGTTTGGCATATATTAAACTGATACTCATTTCAATTCATGGTAACACCTGGTAGTGGTGAATGCTAATAATAACTCTGTAGGATGGAAAATGTGAAACTCAAACTGTACTATCAAAAAGAATACTGTTATTCTTCCATTATCACATTGCCAAATATTGTGGCCACCTTTATTATCAACTACATTCCCATACCAACAAAATAAAATAAGATAAAAACAAAAACGTTTTGTAAAGTGAATCCTTACCAAGCGACTAGTGACTCAAACTCAGCATATTAAAATTTAGACAACAGTAACACAGGAATGGAATATTTTGAGGGCTAAGTCAAATGAATAACACATACTATAAAATATCCATTAGATGAATGAGGGATTTTTAGGGTGCCAAAAACACATGCCACATAAATTGTTATAAAATGCATTGTAATCTTTATTAAATTACATATACATAAAAAGTTTAAAATTGATGATTTAATAGTAGTCTTTATATCCCCAGAAAATTGTACATATTAAAGCATGTGAACGCTAACTGCCTCATCATTCAGTGCCAGATATTGCAGCACGACATGCCGTTAGGGGTGTGGGCATGCACAACAGTTGGTGGGAAACCCACACCACCATCTTGAAATGGAGATCTTCCAGCAGTGCCTGTCAATAGTACCACACAAACCACTGCCTCCATGTGGGGAAGGCCATATTAGATTGGACACTGCCATCTTAGAGAAGCCTTATGGGGGTGGCCACATTGGAGTGAGCGCTGTCATCATAGAGAAGTTATCCAGGGGTGGCCATATTAGGATAGACCAGAGGCAGAAATGTGACAAAGCTTAGTCTCCCCCCTAACTTATATTTGTTTTCTTTTTACACAAATTTGTCAATTAAATGATATATTGCTCACACATGCCATGGGTATATGTGGAATGACACCTCAAAATGTAGTCTGCTACTTCTCCTGGTATGGGAATGCCACATGTGCAATACTTTTTAGGGAGCATAGTCACATACAAGAGCCCAAAATCCAATGACCCTTTGAAAGCCTAAAGGTGTGTAATTTCACTACCTATCACAGTTTCAGAGGCTCTGAAATGCTAGGATAGCACCACCCCCCACTGACCCCTTTTTGGAAAGTAGACACCCCAAATTATTTGCTGAGAGGCATGTTGAGTCAGTGGAAGATTTTATTTTTTACCACACATTTTTGGAAAATTATAATGTTTTTCTTTTTAACACAAAGTTGTCACATTAATGATATATTGCTCACACATGCCATATGTATTTGTGGAATAACACCCCAAAATATATTCTGCTACTTGCCCGATAATGGGGATACAACACGTGTGAGACTTTTTGGGAGCCTAGCCGCATACAGGAGCCCAAAATCCAGTGACCCCTTAGAAAGCCTGAAGGTGCATAATTTCCTCATTTCACTTCCTCACGATCTATCACAGTTTCAGCGGCTCAGAAATACCAGAATAGCACAACCCCCTCCCTCCCCAAAGACCCCTTTTTGAAAAGTAGACACAAACTATATGCTGAGGGGCATGTTGAGTCATTTGAATACTTTATTTTTTAAAAAGGTTTGGAAAATGACAAAAAAATTCTCACATATGCCATGGGTATATGCGGAATTATACCCCAAAATACATTCTGCTATTTCTGTGGAGTATGGAATGTGAGACTTTTTAAGTGCCTAGCTGCATACAGAAGTCCAATGACCCCTTTAAAAGCCTAAAGGTGCGTAATTTTCTCATTTCACTTCCTCACTACCTATCACAGTTTTGGAGGCCCTGAAATGCCAGGATAGCACAATCCTCCCCCCTTCCCTTTTTGTAAAGTAGACACCCCAAAGAATTTAAAAAGAGGCATGTTGAATATTCTGCAGATCTCATAGTTTTGAAAAATTAAAAAAAATGAAAAAATATATTTTCCAAAAACGTGTGGCAACAAATGAGATCTGCAAAATACTCATCATGCCTCTTAGCAAATACCTTGGAGTGTCTACTTTCCAAAAATGGGTCATTTGGGGGGTTTTATACTATTCTGACATTTCAGGACCTCAGAAACTGTGATAGGTAGTCAGGAAGTGTAATGAGGAAATAAAACTTTAAAAGGCTGAAGGTACTTATTGGATTTTGGGGTCTCTCACAGGTGGTATCACCAGACTCCGGAAAAGTAGCAGAATGTAATTTGGGGTGTAATTCCACATATACCCATGGCATGTGTGAGCAATATATCCTTTAACCTCCCTGAAGGTATTCCCGAGTGTAGCTAGGGGTAAAGTTTCAGCACCACAAGTGGTAACCCTGAACTATACTCGGGAATACCCTGCAGCACTGCTCCGGGATCTCTTCTTCACTTACCCTGTCCTTCGCTCCCACAATGTCCCTCCTGCAGTGTCCCCGGCAATGTCCTCCGGCTGATACCGGCATCCGTCTTCTGGGTTCTGTTTTCTGCGACGTGAGGATGTACGGAGTAGGAACGGCAGGAAATTTAAAAATGTGAAAGAGTGACATTCACTAAATACACTAAAATCACATAGTAAAACATTACTGTATCAAACCATTTCACATACATTTTGTCCCTAGTGCTTTGTCCTTTGCCCTGCCTGCATTTTTACCTTTCTTTCTGCCTGGAAACTGAGAACTGTCCATGGCGTCCAAAAAGCATCCCTTTAGGTCAAAAGCGGTTTTAGACCAGCTAGAAAACAGCGATAGTAAATTAGAACTACTTGCAGAATTGAGTGATGATTCGTGGGGAAATTTGTCATCAGACACTGAAAACGGTTTTGCGACTTTGCTCATTGATGTGCATTGGCGCTATATTTCAAATTTCAGTGTTTTTGGTTTGATTACATTATTGAATTAAATTTATTATTATAGTATTATTTATGATTATTTATTAAATTATAATTTATGATTTTGTGTTTCAAATTTTAACATACCCGGGATGTTTACTAGACTCTTGTTCGGACAGATTTCAGTGACTTTATTCCTAAAAATGACAGGCCTACAATAAAAAAATACATATTTCCATGCAAAAAAATGTACCTCTTTGAGCACAGAAATACTGACATAATCAGACTGCTAGGGAGGCTACGTGACAACTTTGAGTAAAAAAAAAATTTTTTGTAATTTTACAAAAACTTGTGGTACAAAATAAAATCTTCTGTTGACTCAACATGCCACTCAGTAAATAGTTTGGGGTGTCTACTTTCCAAAAAGGGGTAATTTAGTAGGGGGTTGTGCTATACTGGCATTTTATGCCCAACATTAGACGCTTCTGGGACATATCGCTCACTCTTCTAACCACCTGAAGACAAAGCCTTTTCAGACACTTTTTGTTCACCAAAAATCAGTATTTTTTTGCTACAAAATTACTCGAACCCCCCAAATTATATTTTTTTTTAAAGCAGAGGCCCCGAAGAATAAAATGGTGGGTGGGGCAATTTTTATGACACACAGTACTCGCGTAGCAATTTTTCAAATGCAGTCTTTTTTAAAAGATACACTTTTTTGAATTTTATTGAAAAAATAAAAACACACTATATTGGTCAGTTGTTTGATAAAATATAAAAGATGATGTTATGCCGAGTAAATAGATACTAAACATGACATGCTTTAAACTGCGCACATGCTCGTATAACGGTGACAAACTACTTAAATTTTTAATATCCATAGGCAATGCTTTAAAAGCCTTTACAGGGTACCATTTTAGATTTACTCAAGAGTTATAGTGCTAGAATTACTTCCCTCATTTTGACATTCGCAGAGATACCTCACATGCATGGTACAGCCGCTGTTTACATACTGACACGAGACTAACGCTTGTATGCGTCTTTGCACTCGTGCACGGGGGAGCTTTTTTTTTCTTTTAATTATTTATTTTATTTTCATTTTTACACTGTCTGTAAGGGACCGCCCGGCGGTACTACTAGCACTCCACTGAATAGGCGTCCCCAGCGCACGGAGTCTAAGTCCCAGGGTGCTTGTTCACCAGGGCCCCTGATGGTGGGGATGGACTTGGAGCTCCCTGAGACCAGGTCGTGACTACCGGGTGCGTCCGTCAGTGGTAGTAGTATGCGCAAGGGGCTCCCACGGGGAAGAGTCTGATGTGAGGAGGTCAGAAGACCCCACTGCACGGGATGGATGGATGGATGAGCAGGGTCAGACGGGCCGGGTCGGTAACAGAGAGGGCGGCAAGGTACAAGGCAGCGGGCATAGAATGGTCGGGTCACACGCCAGGTCAGCAACAGCAGGTCAAATCCAATAGGGGGCATTCAGGAGAGAGGTCAGGCAAAGCAAGGGTCAGAACAGGCGAAAACAGCAAGGTCAGGTTCAATCCGGGTCAATAACTTACAGGGTACAGGTTCACAGGATTCAGAATGCAGGAAAGACCAGAAGGCACTGAATGACAGCTCAGGGTCGTTTAAATATCCCGCCCTGCGCTGCCATTGGTGCCCAGCGGGCGGCCGCGGCTTCTACTGCGCATGCGCGAACTCGAACGCCGCGGCCGGCCCGGAACCAGTGCTCGAGTCCCTGCGCCGGGCGGCATACTGCGCCTGCGCCGGGACCAACGCGGCGGGGATCGAGGGGATCCCTGACATTGCCCCCCCCCTACGGGCAACCTCCGGATGCCCATCCGATCTCTCCACCACGGGTGATCGCGAAAGAACCTCCGGACAAGTCTGGGTGCATGGACATTATGGGCTGGTTCCCAAGAATTGTCCTCAGGACCATAGCCCTTCCATTTGATAAGGAATTGGGTCTGGCCTCCCCTCCTTCGACACTTCAGGATTGTTTCAACCTCAAATTCTTCTTCTCCTTCGACCGTTACCGCTTCCGGGGGTCTAGATTCCCGGTCAGGGAAGGCATCTGGGACCACAGGCTTCAGAAGGGACACATGAAAGACCGGGTGGATCTTGAGCGTGTCAGGGAGGGCGAGTTCATAGGCTACTTCGTTAACCATCCGTTTAATGCAGAAGGGGCCTATAAATTTGGGTCCCAATTTCTTCGACGGGCAAAGCATCTTTAGATTGGACGTCGCCAGCCAAACCTTCTCCCCAGGCCGCAATACCAGATCTCCTCTCCGTTTCCTGTTGAATGCTTTCCTGTAGTCTTCCTGGGCCCGACTGATGGCCACTTGAAGCTTCTCATTGTTCGCAGCGAAGAACGTTACCACATCTTGTGTTGCTGGTACTGGGCATTCCGACACCAAATCCGGGAGGAAGACTGGGTGAAAGCCATAGTTGGCGAAGAACGGGGACTGCCCTGTTGCTGAGTGGCGGGCGTTGTTATACGCAAATTCCGCTAAAGGAAGAAGTGGCAGCCAGTCATCTTGAGTAAATGAGGTATAGCATCTCAAATATTGCTCTAAGGTCTGATTGGTCCTTTCGGTTTGACCGTTAGTTTGAGGGTGGAACGCAGAAGAGAGAGATAATTTGATGTCCAGGGCTTTGCACAGTGCTCTCCAGAATCTGGACGTGAACTGGACCCCTCGGTCCGAGACAATGTCTTCGGGGACCCCATGCAACCTGACTACCTCACGAATGAAGACTCGCGCGGTCTCGGCCGCCGAGGGGGTCTTCTTCAACGGGATGAAGTGGGCCATCTTGGACAAGCGGTCCACGACTACCAGGATTGCCGTGTGGTCTCGGGATGGCGGAAGCTCGACTATAAAGTCTAGTGAGATCTTTTGCCAAGGCCGTTCAGGAATAGGTAAGGGTCGCAGCAGACCCCAAACCTTGTTTCTTGAGGGCTTGTTCTTCTGGCAGGTGACACAGGACCTGACATAGCCCTTACAATCTTTAGCCATGTCTGGCCACCAGAATGAGCGTCGGAGAAGTTCCAGGGTCTTTTCTGGGCCAAAGTGCCCCGCCATTGGGTGGTCGTGGCAATGCCCCAAGACCAGGGTTCGAGCTTCTTCCGGCACCACAATTCGATCTTCCCTCCATAGGAGTCCCCCCTTGTTCTGGAGTGGCCCTCCGCCTGGGGTAGAGAAGTTTGTGGATGCCTCCATTAGCCTGGAACGAAGGTCCGACTGAAGGACCAAGAAGTTACCCGAGGATAGGATGGTGTCAGGTACTGGGGTCTCCTTGGCGTCTTCGTACATCCGTGATAACGCATCCGGCTTAGTGTTCTTTGATCCCGGCCGGTACGTAATATGGAAGTTGAATCTTGAAAAGAATAGTGCCCATCTCGCCTGTCGCGGGCGTAGACGCTTGGCAGTTCTCAGATACTCTAAGTTCTTATGGTCAGTAAATATTAAGATGGGGTGCACCGCACCTTCCAGCAGGTACCTCCATTCCTCTAACGCCGTTTTGATCGCTAGTAGCTCACGGTCACCGATATCATAGTTCCTCTCCGCTGGGGTCAGTTTCCGTGAGAAGAACGCTACCGGGTGGAGCAGTTCCTTGGTGCCTTTTCGTTGGGAGAGGATGGAGCCTACCGCATTCTCCGATGCATCTACCTCCAAGATGTAGGGCAGAGCGGCGTCTGGGTGACCCAAAATGGGTGCCGAAGTGAACAGCTTCTTTAAGGCATCGAAAGCTTCCTGCGCTTCTGGTGTCCATCTGAATCGGGTCCCCAGCTTGGTTAGCTGAGTAATGGGGGAGACCAGACCCGAGAAGTTCTTGATGAACTTCCGGTAAAAATTTGCAAAGCCGATGAATCGCTGGACGCCTTTCCTGTCTGTGGGTTCAGGCCAATCCAGTATTGCAGCGACCTTCTGGGGATCCATCGCGACCCCCGCGGTGGAGATAATCAGTCCCAAGAAGGCAATGCTGGATTGTTCAAAACAACATTTTTCTGCCTTGGCGTACAACCCATGCTGCCGCAGCCGCCCCAATACTTTTGCTACATGTATTCTGTGTTCCCCCAGAGACGGGGAAAAAATCAGAATGTCGTCTAAATAAACGATCACAAAGACATCCAGAAAATCTCTAAAAATATCATTTACAAAATGTTGAAACGTGGCCGGAGCATTACACAACCCGAACGGCATGACCAGATATTCAAAATGACCGAAGCGGGTGCGGAAGGCCGTCTTCCACTCGTCCCCCTCCCTTATGCGAATCAAGTTGTACGCCCCCCTCAGATCCAGCTTGGTAAAAACTACTGCTGACTTTAAACTTTGGAACAGTTCAGGTACTAACGGTAGTGGGTAACGGTTTTTTATCGTGACCCTGTTCAATTCCCTGTAATCGATACATGGCCTTAAGGTTTTGTCCTTCTTTTCAACAAAGAAGATTCCCGCCCCCGCCGGTGAAGTGGAGTGGCGGATGAACCCCTTCTGGAGGCTGTCCTCGATATATTCCTTTAGGGCCCCCAATTCGGGCTCTGAAAGGGGGAAGATTCGCCCAAAAGGAATTTCTGAGCCGGGTAACAGGTCAATGGGGCAGTCATAAGGGCGGTGGGGGGGTAGAGTATCAGCTCCCCGTTTGCTGAACACATCTAGAAACCCATGGTAGGCCGCAGGGATTACTTGTTTTAATTCAGCTTCCACCTCAGAGCACAGGAGGATTTGGGGGGTCCCCGGGCCCGAAGTGCGGCAGTATATCCGACAGTATGGGGAAGGGAACGTGATTACTCCGGTTTCCCAGTCAATCTGGGGGTTATGGGCCCGTAACCATGGGAGCCCCAGAATGACTGGGAAGAGGGGTGAAGCTATAGCATCCAGGCGGAGGAGTTCCTGGTGCTGGCCGGCAATGACAGTGGTGATGGAGGGGGTTTCCTGGTTCACTACCCCCGATTTTATTCGGGAACCGTCGGCCAAATAAATATTGAACCCCTTTTGTTTCAATTGAAGGGGAATACCCTGCTGGTGAGCAAAATTAATATCCACGAAGCAGCTGCATGCCCCAGAGTCAATTATGGCCGATACTTCCACGGTCCTTTCTGGAAGCTGAAAGGAAAGGGGCACCACTAAGTATTGGGATGGACCAACATTGCCAAGGGATAAGGAAGAAGAGGTGCACTTACTCAGTTTCTGCGGGCAGGAACGCGCCATATGACCAGCTTCTCCACAATAGAGGCACAGGTTCTGGGATCGTCTGCGCAGATGTTCCTCTGGGGATAGTTTAGGCCGTGCCAGGCCGAGCTGCATGGGTTCGGGGTTGTCTCCAGGTGGCCGGTTTTGGATGACTGGCCTAGGTGTTTGACTGGGACCCTGAAATGATCCCCAGGGATTTCCATGACCCTGGCCGGACCTCTCAAACCTGCGTTCCCGCAGTCTACGGTCAATTTTAATGGTCAGTGCTATTAGGTCCTCTAAAGTCTCAGGTACCTCCACCCGGGCGAGCTCGTCTTTCAGGCCGTCTGATAGGCCAACACGGAACTGATGCAGGAGTGCGAACTCGTTCCAGCGAGTATCCCCCATCCACCGCCTAAATTCAGATGCGTACTCCTCCGCCGCTCGGCGGCCTTGCCGGAGTGTGTACAGAGTAGCTTCAGCAGAAGCTGCCCGCTGCGGGTCATCATAAAGGATGGCCATAGCATCAAAAAAACTGTCAACCGAACCAAGGTGAGGGTCATTTTTTCCCCGTAATCGATGGGCCCAGTCTTGGGGTTCACCCTGCAGGAGGGATATGACGAACCCCACCTTCACGGATTCAGTCACGAAGGTTCGGGGTTGTAGCTCAAAATAGAGGAGGCAGGACTCGCGGAATGCTCTGAACCGTGTGCGGTCCCCGTGGAAACGTTCTGGTAAGGGTACTCGGGGGTCGGCCGCCGGGAGTGGTGCGAGTGCCCCAGACACCAGCACAGGGGCTGCTGGAGGTGTGGGGACCGCGGCCTGTGGGGCAGGAACGGATATAGTGCAGGCCTGGAATTGAGTTTCAATCTGCTGACATCTATCCTGCAGGGCCGATACGGCCTGTGTCAAATTGGATAGGTGCCTGCAGATCTCCTCCAGCGGCGAGGGACCTCCTCTAGACTCAGTCATGGCCTTCTGGTACTGTAAGGGACCGCCCGGCGGTACTACTAGCACTCCACTGAATAGGCGTCCCCAGCGCACGGAGTCTAAGTCCCAGGGTGCTTGTTCACCAGGGCCCCTGATGGTGGGGATGGACTTGGAGCTCCCTGAGACCAGGTCGTGACTACCGGGTGCGTCCGTCAGTGGTAGTAGTATGCGCAAGGGGCTCCCACGGGGAAGAGTCTGATGTGAGGAGGTCAGAAGACCCCACTGCACGGGATGGATGGATGGATGAGCAGGGTCAGACGGGCCGGGTCGGTAACAGAGAGGGCGGCAAGGTACAAGGCAGCGGGCATAGAATGGTCGGGTCACACGCCAGGTCAGCAACAGCAGGTCAAATCCAATAGGGGGCATTCAGGAGAGAGGTCAGGCAAAGCAAGGGTCAGAACAGGCGAAAACAGCAAGGTCAGGTTCAATCCGGGTCAATAACTTACAGGGTACAGGTTCACAGGATTCAGAATGCAGGAAAGACCAGAAGGCACTGAATGACAGCTCAGGGTCGTTTAAATATCCCGCCCTGCGCTGCCATTGGTGCCCAGCGGGCGGCCGCGGCTTCTACTGCGCATGCGCGAACTCGAACGCCGCGGCCGGCCCGGAACCAGTGCTCGAGTCCCTGCGCCGGGCGGCATACTGCGCCTGCGCCGGGACCAACGCGGCGGGGATCGAGGGGATCCCTGACACTGTCCCTTTCATTTTTTTAAAATCACTTTTATTGGTATCACAGGGAGTGTAAATATCTCTGTGATAGCAATAGGAAGTGACAGGTACTATTTTCTGTGAAATCTGGGGTCTATTGGACTGTAGATATTTCCTCTGCCCTTAAATCATCTGATCACACCATGATGGGAGTGATCAGATGCTTTTCTAATTTAAAAATGTTGAAACCGAAAAGATGAAATGCTCATACTGTAGCTTCCAGTTTCTTAAACTATAGAGATGATTGGAGCCATTCCGGTTCTGCTCCATCCTATGGTTAAATGGTGGAAACGCCAGCTGCATTCTCGGGTTCCCTGATGGGACAGGACAGCCCAAGAAAGACCGTGGAAGGCAGCTTGTAACAGCAATCCAGTGGCTAATTTGCTGCTAGGATTGCTTGTACAAGAAAGCTGACTGCTGGCTGAAAAAAACAATACTAGGATGATGCCTGTAGCTGCAGGCATCATCCTGGTGTAACCACTCAAAGTCCAATGCCGAAGCATAGAAGCGATCCACCCGCTGACCACTCCAGGCCCCCATACTTAGGCATATATGTTCTTTTTTGAACGGTGGATGAAAAATCTCATTCAGCAGTGCTGCAAACACTGACGTATATTCTGGAAGCACACCCTGTTGCTGTCAGAATAAAGAGAATGGTGCTGCAGCTGAATGGCCTTCCTGCAAAGAAAACAATAACAGTTAACAATAAAACATGGTAACAATAGAACATTAACTCAATAAAACAACTTTTTTTTGTTGAAATCTGTGCCAAAAAATATGAAAAATATATATGCAGAAGCATAGGAGTGATCCACCCACTGACCATGCTTGGGCATATATGTTCTTTTTTTGAGGATGATAAATTGCATCCAGTAGTGCTGCACACACTAATGTACTATATTCTAAGAACACACCTTCTTGCTGTCATAATAAACAGATCAGTGCTGCAGCTGAATGGCATTGCTACAAAGAAAACAACAACGGTTGACAACAGAACATGACCTCAATAAAACGTCAACGATTTTTGGCTTGTTTATTTAACTTTTTTAAATTTTGGAGTTTTTTAAAAAAAAATTTTACTCTTTGTTAAACTTCCAAGACTGATTTAGGGTCTCTCATAATGCGATAGCCAGTTACCTATACTAATACTCCACTAGTGTGTGGTAGTGACAGAAGCAGACACCAGGTTGACCAGGACATGATACACAAAAAAAGTGAGTGTCAGGTCTAATTCCGTGTTTGCTACAGACACATCTATTTTGTTGTGACTTTTCGGAAAATACCTCTCATGCAGCAGGCTCACTGCATCTGGGTTGGGGGTTTGGGCTGCAGCACCTTCTGGATACAAAAGGGCCGTAATGATCTCTTCCTGGCATTTTAGGAAGCATCCATTTCGTCCAGTTGCTTTGTAACATACAAAATCATTGTACAGAGCCAATTGAAATTGAAGTATGGCTTCATTGCCTGGTCGTTGAAGTCCACTTTTCCCATCTTAAGGTTATAGTTGTGGACACAGAGGGGCATGTCTGCATGAATGGAAGACAGGACGAAAACATCCCATTTGTCCTTCCACTTCACTGTGAGCTATTCATTATTTCTCAAGCAGGATTTCTTCCCCTTTCTAAGCCAAGTATTTAGAAGCAGTTGGGAAAAGCCCCGCCGAACCAATTCCAAGATCAAAAAAGGTGTCTAAATAGTGGCACACTTGTATAAAAATTGTCCACATATAAGTGGTACCCCCATAAGGAAAAAGGTCAAAACTATCCCAAGTCCCAAACTATCTTGCCACTGCTCCATATGTAGTCAGTGCATCCGGGGGGGTCCATGGGGCTCCCTCATGAATCCAAAAAGGACATGTATACCCTGTTGTCCTCTCACAGAGCTTATACATTGGGACACATCAATGCAGATGTTTGTTGGGGCGTATACACATCTGCAAATTTATCAAGTGGTCTACTGACACTGTACTTTCTTGGGGGGAGGTCAGGGTGCTAGCAGGTGGTGAGGCTGATCCTGATAATGCTAAATGTTTGGAGACACTATACTATTGTGAACGCTAGTATAGTTCTGATCTAGTCAAGGATATTGATCCATTCAGACACTATACTAGCAATGGAAGTTTATAGTGTATATGTCAGCGTGTTCCTGTCAATCAAAGGGTTAAATGTGATGATAATGTAGTGGCGGGCAATCTGATGCTCTGGAAGGGACGTTAACTGTTTATTTAACTTTTTTATTTAACTTTTTAAAAATTTTTTTTTTTTTTAAATTTATACTCTTTTTGTTAAACTTCCAAGACTGATTTAGGGTCTCTCATAATGCGATAGCCAGATACCCTATACTAATACTCCACTAGTGTGTGGTAGTGATGGAAGCAGACAGGTTGACCAGGACATGATACACAAAAAAAGCGAGTGTCAGGTCTAATTCCGTGTTTGCTACAGACACATCTATTTTGTTGTGACTTTTGGGTTGGGGTACCAGAAATGGCATTAGGAAAATACCTCTCATGCAGCAGGCTCACTACATCTGGGTTGGGGGTTTAAACTGCAGCACCTTCTGGATACAAAAGGGCCGTAATGATCTCTTCCTGACATTTTAGGAAGCATCCATTTCGTCCAGTTGCTTTGTGGTGCTAGCAGGTGTCGAGGCTGATTCTGACAATGCAAAATTTTTGGGGACACTATACTATTGTGAACGCTATTATAGTTCTGATCTGGTCAAGGATATTGATCCATTCAGACACTATACTAGCAATGGAAGTTTATAGTGTATGTGTCAGTGTGTTCCTGGCAATCAAAGGGTTAAACGTGATGGTAATGTAGTGGTGGGCAATCTGACGCTAACACTATCTGAAGTCACCTGTGACACTAATAAAGAGATCAGTAAAAAAAACTGTACACTGTACTAATGACACTGGTGACAGGGCAGTGAAACGGTTAGGGTGGCAGAGTGACCTAACTCTACTTTTACTGTGTGTGTGTAGTGCTTTGACTCATGTGGATCTGCTTTCTTCTCTCTCTAGAACAGAATGTGCTCCAGTGAGAGAAGATTGCATCATTTCCTGTGCCTGTGTAATGTAAACACAGGCATAGGCTGAGCTGTGATTTGGTACAACCGATCAGCAGGTCCAGGCCATCATTGGCCTGGATCTGGCGAGTAATTGGTGCTGTACTGAATCACACCAGCAGGCCAGTGGGAGTGCACATAGATCATGTACTGTATGTGTGTGATTTTGTGCTGAGAGTCCGCCCTGTAGCAGTAAATCTGCTATAAGGCAAACGGCAGCTGGGTATTTAGTCTATATAATGTTTTCTAGTGCTATCTGCTTCACAGCGTTCAGCGCACAGACCATTTACCACTGTTCTGTTATTAGGGTCTTTATATTATAACTGTTTCCAGATCATATCTGCTCTGTTTTTAAAACGGACGATCGCTACTGTTCACCATTCCCATTATTTTTTTTTTTAGCAGAAATCCGGTTGCTTGTGATGCAGGAGAGCAACCCCCAACAAGCCCACTGCCTGTTCCTTTTTATCAGCAGAAAACTATGTGAAAACTTTGTATATCCTGCTACAAGCAGGGAATGGTCAGCCTCTTAACCGCTTGAAGACTGGCATGGTAAGCCCCCTTCTTGCCTATGCCATTTTTCAGTTTTCAGCACTACTTTGGCTAACAATTGCGCAGTCATGCAACACTGTTTTCACATGAAATTTATATAACTTGTGAGACACATAGAGCCATCATTTGGTAGTATTTAATCACCCCTGGGTATTTTATTATTTATTATAAAGAAAAAAAGATGGCAATTATTCTATGTGATAGTTATAGAGTCTACAAACTATGGTAAATATACAATTGTGCTCCAAAGTTTGCGTGCCCTGGCAGAAATTGTGAAATTTCGGCATCGATATTGAAATATGACAGATCATGCCAAAAAACTGTCTCTTTTAAGGGTAGTGATCATTTGAAAACATTTATCATCACAAAATTGTTTGGCTCCTTTTTAAATCATAATAACAGAAATCACCCAAATGGACTTGATCAAAAGTTTACATACCCTTGAATGTTTGGTACAGACACACAAGGTGACGCACAATGGTTAAATGGCAATTAAAGATTAATTTCCCATATCTGTGGCTTTTTAAATTGCAATTAGTGTCTGTGTATAAATAGTCAATGAGTTTGTTGCTCTCAGGTGGATGCACTGAGCCATGGGGAGCAGAAAAGAACCATCAAAAGACCTGCGTAATGAGGTAATGGAAATTTATAGAGATGGAAAAGGATATAACAAGTTATCCAAAGCCTTGAATATTCCAGTCAGTACTGTTTAATCATATATTAAGAAGTGGAAAACGCAGGGATCTCTTGTAACCAAGTTAAGGTCAGGGAGACCAAGAAAGATTGCAGCCACGACTGCCAGAAGAGTTGTTCGGGATACCAATAAAAACCCACAGGTAATCTATAGGCTGCTCTGCAAAAAGACAGTGTGTTTGTTTCAAGGAGCACAATACGATACTTAAAGTGTTACTAAACCCAGGACCCTTCATTCACTATATCCGGTCTCAAACAGTACACAAAACATGGAAGTGCAATTATTTTAGTAAATATAAACTGTTAATACCTTTTCTCATCAGCAGTATATAGCAGTCTTGTGACTTCTATCTGTGTCCAGCCCACCACTAGCTAAAGCTTGTAGGAGGTGTTTTCTTTCTGCTCTAGCAGAATGATAATCCCCTGACCTCTGTCTGGACAGTGCTGACTGGCCCTGTGCTAATCACATGCACTCTCCCAAGAGAAAAAAAACCCCTCTCTAGCAATACACACCAAACTGAGCATGTCCATGCCTACGGTTCAGTCTGGAGATAAGAGGTGGTCACTTGAAAAAGGGGAAGAACAGAGACGAAAGGATCAAACAGCCTTTTTACAGAATGCAGGATTAATATCTTAGCTTCCACAGTGAGTATAACAAGCATGCTGTACTGCATATACACAATGATTTTACCGTTGTGGGTTTAGTAACACTTTAAACAAAACTTAGCTGCATGATCAACTTGCCCAAAAGATGGCTTTACTTTACAATTTGAAGGGATAAATCTTTCTCCCTACCCTTTGTCAGAAACTGATATATAGGTTTTACAACCTGAACTTTTTTCTTCTTCTGCCTGTACCAAAATGTAGATGTTTTTGAAACGGTCAAGGATATAATTTTTTTTGCTTTATACTGAAGCTGTGGATGTTTCTAATAGAACTCCTTGGAATAACTTTACCAGCAATGTTTTTAGAGCCCTAAGAGACATGATGCAATTGTGCAAGGAATCATTACAGGCTGATGATCATTTACTATTGTGTACTCCTAATAACAAGCAGTATGAAACGAATGAGGGGCAACAGGAAGCTGAACGGCTTCGTAAGGGTCCCGTAGAACACAAGTGTAAATCACAATCACATTTCCTTTGTTTGGTGAAAATCCTAACATCTGGGCCTTTTTGAAATAGGAAACCTTGAAAGTAGAAAAAAATGACTATTGATAAGGGAGGACTACATAATCTTATGCACAGTAAACTGCCCTTAAACGGTTGCAAAATAATAATCAGATAGTAATAAAACCATATGATTGGAAAAGTAGTCGAGTAATCAGAATTATGAAGCTATTTGTCAAAAAAAAACTCTTAATGACTCTTAACCTCCCTAGCGGTATGATTATTTCAGATTTTTGGTGCTGAAAGCGGTACCATTATTTTGCATGGAAATATGTAGTTTTTTTATTGTAGGCTGTAATTTTTAGGAATAACTCACTGAAATCTGTTCGAACAAGAGTATTAAACATCCCGGGTATGATAAAATTTGAAACATGAAATCATAAATTATAATTTAATAAATCATAAAAAATATAATAATACATTTAATTCAATAATATAATCAAACCAAAAACACTGAAATTTGAAATATAGCGCCAAGTTCGCACATCACTGAGCAAAGTCGCAAAATCGTTTTCAGTGTCCGATGACGAATTTCCCCCACAAATCATTATCACTCAATTCTGCAAGTGGTTCTAATTTACTATCGCTGTTCTCTAGCTGGTCTAAACCCACTTTTGACCTGAAGGGACGCTTTTTGGACTCCATGGACTTTTCTAAGTTTCCAGGCAGAAAGAACAGTCAAAATGCAGGCAGGGCACAGGACAAAGCAGTAGGGACAAAATGTATGTGACATGGTTTGAAACAGCAATGTTTTACTATGTAAAATTCATTTAGAAAAAAATGACATTTTTTTAAATTTTCACATTTCCCGCCGGTTACGGCGCCCGTACGTCCCGAAATCATAGGGACCGGAACACGGAAACCGGATGCCGGCATCAGCCGGAGGAGATGGCCAGGGACACTGCAGGGGACACATCGTGGGAGCGAAGGACAAGGTAAGCTCTGCAGGGAATCCCTATGCAGCGCCGCATGGTAAGCCCGAGTGTAGCTCGGGGTTACCGCTTTTGGTACTGAAATTTTACCCTGAGCTACACTCGGGAATACCGCTAGGGAGGTTAATGGCTGTGTGACAAAAAAGCCTTAGAAAGAAGGAGTGGTACAAGATAATTTCAAAAAGTAGAGGATTTCCAATGGGAGTAGATATTATTTATCAAAAAAGAAACTTATGAATTTCTAAATAATAAAGAACCCCAAATCCCCACCTTCTATGTCCTTCCCAAAACCCATAAGGATTTTCACAATCCTCCAATCCGGCCTATTGTATCAGGTATAGTATATCCATCATCTGCAAAAGGCACAATAGGCCTACTTAAGGTTTAAATTACATCCACCAATCACATAGCCATGATAGCCATTGATACTGAATGTTTATACAGCAGCATCTCTTACAAGAAAGGACTACAACACTTGGATCACATTTTAGAAATAACCCACTATGGGTCATTTTAGTAAATAACCCACAGTGTTTCATTAGCATGTGTTACTTGCTATGTTCATAAATACATTTTTCAAGTCACTATGAGAAAAGGAAGTATACCTTGCATATGCTATTTGATCATTTTGTGTGGTATTTCCACTGTAAAAGTGTCAGGAACCATGAACCGGGCGGAGACAGAAAGTGCAATTAAAATCACACCTTTAATGAAATAGCAAATATAACATAGATCAAGAATGTAATCAAAAAAGAAGCCAGGGTTTGGATGCCAGTTATCAGATGAGCCAGAGTCAGGACAGCAGAAGACAGTGTAGTCAGGAGCCACAAATCAGGAACCAGAAATAGAAAAAAAGTCAGCCAGACCGACCTGTACACAGGAACACAGGCAGGAACACACTGGAGATCATAGACCTAGGAAATGGAAAGGAGAAAATGAGCTAAGCTGGTAACATTGAAAAAGTGGCTGGCTGTAGTCTGGACTAATGAGGCAGGTAATGGTATCCAGGTGAGTCACTGTGGAGATGAGTAATTAACTGACAGCTGAGGAGCTTCTGAGCACTGAAAGAAAAGAGCTGCTCGTTAAGTAGCAGGAGACCAGCCGTGACAAAAAATCAACTCCAAAAACAATTTTAGCAAACCCAAGAGCAAAAATGTAATCTATTGCAGCTTATTAATTCCTAAATGTGATATCTGCATTTGTTTTCTTTTTCTAAGCTTTTCATTTCTTTATTTTCACCTCTTGATCCATACAGTAAGGTCTAGATTATACTTGTGATCAGGAGGCAATAAAAAGTGGGCTTGGTTTAATGGCATCCCCCCCTTAAGCTACAAGGGGAGCCAGAATGGGTTGTACACATGTCATGGTAAACGTTTTAATCCCTTTCACATTCTGCAGCACCACAGCTGAATGTGACTAGGCTTGTGGTATGGTGTGGTATGGCATGGTATTCCCATTCAAAAAGTCCATTTGGTTGTCATACATCTGCAAACTTTTCTAAAATTCTGTTTTCACTTTGTCATTATGGGGTACTGTAGTGTAGATCAATGAGAAAAAAAAATTAATTTAAACAACTGTAGAATCAGGCTGCAATATAACAATATTGGAAAACGTTAAGGGGGCTTGAATACTTTAGGAATGCACTATATATATGGAATGCTGACACAATCCGATTAACCTATGGATGTTGGCCATTAAAACAGCTTGAGGTTTAATTTGTTTTCTACTTTAGTTACTTTAACTGAAGTTGCTGCTACTAAGTATTACAAATCATTCACTTCCTCCTTGTGACTTTTTTTTATAACTTTCTTCCCTTTTTTTTTTTTAAATCCAGGAATAGCAGAGGGAAATTTTCTCCTCTTACTGGTAACATCAATTGTAGCTCTGTTCATAGAGTAAATAGACAATTGTGTGTTTTTGGCAGAAACTCATGATTTTCTTATCTATCAGGGTGGTGTTTTAAGTTCCTACTTTTCCCATTAGTCGGTAGAATTTGCCTTTCCATCCACATACATTTGTTGTAAAATGCATTGCGTGCAGCCTTCTGATGAACTAGTTACAAATTCATGCCACAATGTACATGTCATGAGTTGTGATATACTGCCCTAAAAAAAGCTGCAGGACTATCGCCATAGGTTGCCAGCCCTTCAAAATAAATGGCCTACTTTAACGCAGTTTCCATTATTACACTTGCTTTAACATACCAAAACAGATCAGAAGAGTTTGAATTGGCCTACATAGTTTAATCGCCTTTTTTTTTAATTGAAATGTAGACATCAGCATTCACAATAAAGTCTTCAGGGTTGAGTGACACTGGGCATAAATTCACTTGGAAAATTGAGTACATCTGATGGACAAGAATAGGTACTGCGATGGACAGTTCTGGATTACAGGTGAATATTTTAGCCAACACTGCTTTTGAAACTTGGGGTTTAAAGTGGAACTAAAATCGCATAAATACTCACCTCCTCATTCCAGCGAGGCAGCTTTGAAAGATCTCTCTGGCCACTGACATTTTCTCCAGCTTCTTCCTGGCACCAGGTTTTTGGCCTCTTGATCGGCCGATCGTGAAATGTGGAATAACGTTTTCCCACACGTGTGTGTCATCCAGTACAGCTGGAGTGTGTCAGGAATGAGCAGTTCACTGTGCAATCAAAAAAGACTGCATGCAGGCAGGTAAGTGTTTGCTATTGCAGAAGAGACATCCTAAGCGCTGTCCTCTGTAGACCTATTATAAATTCTTCTTTAAGATAACTTTAGAGATCAGAGCATTTGGGAGTATACTTTTTTTTTTTGGTGCAGAGAACCATCCATCACCAACTTGAATTATTTTCAGTCATTTTTCAATTGTCAATTGTCAAAACAAATAAATTATACTGAGGAAGTCAACTGATTAAATTTAGTTTATTTATTACATGTACAGTACTTCTATAGCACTGTCAATTTACACAGCACTTTACATATACACTCACCGGCCACTTTATTAGGTACATCCTGTTGGGGCCAAGAAAATATCCCCCACTCCGTTACACCACCACCAGCCTGAACCAATGATACAAAGCAAGATGGATCCATCCTTTCATGTTGTGTACACCAAATTTTGACCCTACGATCTGAGAATGGGCAGACTAGCAACCAGTCTGCCCATTTTCCTCTTTCACTGCGATCGCCTAAGGCGAGCGGAAGCTGTCCTCCCTCCACGTAGTCACGTGACAGGTCCCAGAAGACTACGGGACCATTGACAAAGCGCAGTGCTACTCGTGCATGTGCAGTGGGCACCTGGCTGTGAAGCCAAAAGCTGTCCACACTGAAAGATGCCGGCGCTGGGGAGAGAAGGTGGCAGGTGAAACCAGGCATGGTGAGGACACTGCTGGACTGAGGGACAGGTAACTACAGTTTTCATAGCTGCTGAGTTAAAAAAAATTTTATTCAACTGGAACTCTGCTTTAAATCCCATTTTTTCCCCATTCTGATATTGGTTTGAACTTCAGCAAGTCGTCTTCACCACGTCTACATGCCTAAATGCATTGAGTTTCTGCCATGTGATTGGCTGATTAGCAATTGTGTTACCAAGCAATTGAACAGGTGTACCTAATAAAGTGGCTGGTTAGTGTATATTGTATATTTACATGGGTCCCTGTCCTCAAGGAACGTACAATATAAGGTCCCTATCTCCCATACATACTAGGACCAATTTAGATAGGAGCCTATTAACCTATCAGCATGTCTTTGAAATGTGGGAGGAAACCGGAGTACCCAAAAGGAAACCCACGCAGGCACAGGTAGAACATGCAAACTCCAGACAAGTAGTGGTAGCTGTTGATCAATCTCATGGGTGGTAGATTCATTACTTTCTCTATTTGCAATCATATATGCGATTCCAGATGGCTCTAAAGTGGTAAATAGTAAACACAAATTGCTAAGTATTTGGCTAATTTTAAACTTTTAAGGTGACTGGTTCACACTGGAAAGTTAAAGGGTACTATTTGTTGCTCTCAATCTCTTTGGAGTAACATACTTACTGTCCTTTTTTCAACGGGTTTTTGTTTTTTCTAATACAAAAAGCCAGCACTATCTGCCAATGTAGAACTCAGCAAACCATACAGCCTGTGCCTACTACGAGCAAAGCAGAAGTGTGTGTCTTTCTTCTGTGACTTTCTCTGTCCTCTTTGTAATCTCATCTCTCCGCTGTTGAAGTCTGGTTCATAGCACCAGCTTTCAGTCACCTCACCTTGAATCATTACTTGCAAAATGATGTGCAATTGTTTTTTTTCACTTTGGATAGAGTATGGGTGGGTTATAACCCCTGCAAGGTTTATTTTTGCCATCTGTGTCCCATAGGGGAGATTTCCCTTCCTGTCCCATAGTCACCAGAACTAGTGTCCCCATTGGAAGTTTTCCCCTCTATTACTGTTCTGGAGACAACCCAGAATTTAGGATATTCTTTTACTTTCACTTTTCGTGATAATGGTAAATGGGACAAATAGAGAGGGTGAATTTCCCCAAAGGGGGCACAGACCGCAATAAAAACCTGACAGGTGTTAAAATTCCTCTATACTCCAAAACTAAAAAAAAAAAAAAAAAAAAAAAAAAAAGTTTCTTTTAGTTACACTTTACATTTACAGTGGGGCAAAAAAGTATTTAGCCAGCAACCAATTGTGCAAGTTCTCCCACTTAAAAAGATGAGAGAGACCTGTAATTGGCATCATAGGTAGACCTCAACTATGAGAGACAAAATGAGAAAAAAAATCCAGACAATCACATTGGCTGATTTGGAAAGAATTTATTTGCAAATTATGGTGGAAAATAAGTATTTGGTCAATATCAAAAGTTCATCTCAATACTTTGTTATATATCCTTTGTTGGCAATGACAGAGGTCAAACGTTTCCTGTAAGTCTTCACAAGGTTGGCACACACTGTTGCTGGTATGTTGGCCCATTCCTTCATGCAGATCTCCTCTAGAGCAGTGATGTTTTGGGGCTGTCGCTGGGCAACACGGACTTTCAACTCCCTCCAAAGGTTTTCTATGGGGTTGAGATCTAGCGACTGGCTAGGCCACTCCAGGACCTTGAAATGCTTCTTACGAAGCCACTCCTTCGTTGCCCGGGTGGTATGTTTGGGATCATTGTCATGTTGGAAGACCCAGCCACGTTTCATCTTCAATACCCTTGCTGATGGAAGGAGGTTTGCACTCAAAATCCCACGATACATGACCCCATTCATTCTGTCCTGTACATGGATCAGTTGTCCTGGTCCCTTTGCGGAGAAACAGCCCCAAAGCATGATGTTGCCACCCCCATGCTTCACAGTAGGTATGGTGATCTTTGGATGCAACTCAGCATTCTCTCTCCTCCAAACACGACGAGTTGTGTTTCTACCAAACAGTTCTATTTTGGTTTCATCTGACCATATGACATTCTCCCAATCCTCTTCTGGATCATCTAAATGCTCTCTAGCAAACTTCAGACGGGCCCAGACATGTACTGGCTTAAGCAGGGGGACACGTCTGGCACTGCAGGATCTGAGTCCCTGGCGGCGTAGTGTGTTACTGATGGTAGCCTTTGTTACGTTGGTCCCAGCTCTCTGCAGGTCATTCACTAGGTCCCCCCGTGTGGTCCTGGGATTTTTGCTCACCGTTCTTGTGATCATTTTGACCCCACGGGGTGAGATCTTGCGTGGAGTCCCAGATCGAGGGAGATTATCAGTGGTCTTGTATGTCTTCCATTTTCTAATTATTACTCCCACAGTTGATTTGTTCACACCAAACTGCTTGCCTATTGTAGATTCAGTCTTCCCAGCCTGGTGCAGGTCTACAATTTTGTTTCTGGTGTCCTTCGACAGCTCTTTGATCTTCACCATAGTGGAGTTTGGAGTGTGACTGTTTGATGTTGTGGACAGGTGTCTTTTATACTGATAACAAGTTCAAACAGGTGCCATTGATACAGGTAATGAGTGCAGGAGAAAGGAACCTCTTAAAGAAGAAGGTACAGGTCTGTGAGAGCCAGAAATTTTGCTTGTTTGTAGGTGACCAAATACTTATTTTCCACCATAATTTGCAAATAAATTCTTTCCAAATCAGCCAATGTGATTGTCTGGATTTCTTTTTTTCTCATTTTGTCTCTCATAGTTGAGGTCTACCTATGATGCCAATTACAGGCCTCTCTCATCTTTTTAGGTGGGAGAACTTGCACAATTGGTGGCTGACTAAATACTTTTTTGCCCCACTGTATATTGCTGTATGCAGGGGCGGACTGACAACTCATGGGGCCCCCGGGCAATAGGGGATCATGGGGCCCCTGTGTCCTTGCCCAAACTCAAAAAAGCCTATGAAAAAGGTACCAGGGGCATCTCATGGGGCCCCCTACTGACCCCGGGCCCTCAGGCAGTGCCTGAGTTTCCAAATGGTCAGTCCGCCCCTGGCTGTATGTGACCCCATATGTTTATATGTGTCTATAAGGAATGGAGGAGAAAAACAGAAATATTGTATACACGTTATTTTAAAGAGAACTGGAGGTGAGCATTCTGGGAGCACTAAGGTGGCACAAGATTGCATGAAGTGGATTTTAACCCCTTGACGCCGACCTAACACAAATATGCAGCCTCACAGAACTGGGATTTTTTCCGTGGGGCCACATATTTGCGTGCCTGTCTTTGTGCTGGGAGCACACCAGTCACTGAGAGCACCAGGTCCCATTCTAACAATCGGGATCCGGGACTCCCGATTCCGGGTCACATGATCGCTGTGATAGCCTCTGATTGGCTATCACAGCGATCAGTCACTGTACAGCCTGGCCCCCTTGTTTTTTTTCTCTCTATGCCAGGAGTTAGAGAGATACAATGTCTCTCTCTAACTCCTGGCATAGAGAGAAAAAAAAATATATTTGTAAAAAGTGCCAGGGTTAGTGTTTGGGTCAAGGTACAAAATAACACACACATATATGGTATCGCTGCGATCATCAAGAGCTGGAGAATTTATTTTGGGTTGTTCTTTGGTGGTAGGTTATGATAGTAACAAGAAACACACAGCTAAATAAAAAAAATTATTTTTGTTATTATTTTGGGCCAGATTTCCTTTGATAATAAAAAAAAAAAAAAATCAGGAGATATCCATTACCATTTACCACCAAATGAAAGCCCAATTTGTCCTGAAAAAAACAAGATATAATTCACTTGGATGTACAAAGTAGTTGTGATGATATGTAAAGTTTTACTAACAGATGTCAACGTTTCAAAATTGTGCTTAGGCATCTAGATTTGTTTTACCCTTAGGCGTGAAGGGGTTAAGCATGACCACTTTGAAAATCAGTGCATAGAGAGCTTCATGGAATGGGTTTCCATGGCCGAGCAGCTGCATCCAAGCCTTACATCACCAAGTGTAATACAAAGCGTCAGATGCAGTGGTGTAAAGCATGCTGCCACTGGACTCTAGACCAGTGGAGACGTATTCTCTGGAGTGATGAATTATACTTTTCTGTCTGGCAATCCAATGGATGTGTCTGGTTTTGATGGTGGCCAGGAGAATGGTAGAATCAAATAGACTAAAAATATATTTGGAACATTTGGATAAAGAACAGAAAAATAAGAAACAGAAGAAATATTCTCGTGATTTTAAGGATTATCAAAATTGCCAAGTGTTTAAATGGCAAGTGGCCAAAGAAAACACTTTGAATGTTTCTGTTCCACATTCCAATGCTCCCATATCTTCTGTGGTCTCACAACCTCAAAGAACTCCTCTGGTACCTGATCGTCCACCCCATATACGCTTAAGAGCACCAAGTCAATATAAATCCCCTAGGAGGAATAATAATAATATAAGAATACCAGATCAATATAGATCTCCTAGGATGGGCAATAATGGAAGACAATTTAATGTACCAGTTTACAATAAATATGAACCACTTTATCCTTCTGATAATGGGAACATTGGCTCACAAGATTGTGACTGGTACTATAACCAACATGATGGAAATAATTATAGACAGGGGCCAAAAGGAAAGAAACATTCATGACATAATAATAACTATAGACCCAATGCAGGCTACATATCACAGAGACCCACTAATAATGGGAACCGCAACCAAACATTCAAGTACCTGTAGGATCTACACAATTTAGGACCAATAGTTTTGGTCCTCCAATTTATAATTCAGACCAATATTATAATTCTGGCCAATATAATACCAATCAATATGATGAAGGATCGTCACAGAACCAACATTTTTTAGGAGGAGGTGGTACACGCAAAAGAGGAGCGTTAATAGAGGAAAGAGGGGAGGCAAAAGGGTCAACAAACCCAAAAAAAAGGAAACTGTAATTGGTGCTGGTATCTACAATTAAAGTAATGTAGAATTATCATCAAACTTGGTCTACTAGATAAAGGTCTTAAATTTGCCCCTAAAGCAGCATTGAATAAATTCCAGACCTATGTGGACATAAGTCGATTTGTAAGACAGTTCTCACTTGAAAAATATTTTTTGAATAATCCTATTAAATATAACGCACCTCCTAATGGTTCCAAGAATTCTAATCTCAGAAACGCGTCTCTATTTAACCCTCCCTCACAATCATTAACCTATATTAATGCCTTCAGGGACTCAGTACTTAGGGATTTATATAATATTAAACCAAAAAGCATTAGGGAATTGGATGCTTGTAAAAAGACTATGAATTCCCTTTTGGAAAGAAAGGATTTAGTAGTTAGACCAGCTGACAAAGGGGGAGGGGTGGTGATTCTATCAAAAGCTGATTATACCAATAAAGGTATATAATATCCTTAGTGATAGGGATACATACCTCCCACTGAATAAAAATCCACTGGTACCATATAAAAAAGCTCTTAAAACAATTATTCAGAAAGGTTATAATAGGATCCTAAACAATAAAGAGAAAGATTTCTTATGTCCAGTAGCCCCTAGACTGCCGGTACTATATATATATTACCAAAAATACATAAGAATCTGACAAAACCCCCAGGAAGGCCAATCATTAGTGATATAGGCTCCCTTTGTTCATGAGTTGGTGAATATATTGATTATTTTTTGCAACCTTTGGTGACCAACACTCCAGCTTATTTACGTGATACTAAACAAGTTTTACAGGACATCACGAATATAGAAATAGAATCAAATACCCATCTGGTCACTGCTGACGTTAACTCGCTCTATACCAATATTAACCATTCGGATGGTATGGAGGCCGTACAGTTTTATATTAATGATCAAGATGATATCACTATTGCACATAAGAATTTTATTTTAGAGCTTTTAAATTTCACAATGACTAAGATCTATTTCTGGTTCGATAATCATTTTTATTTGCAGACAAAAGGGGTGGCTATGGGAGCCAAGTTTGCTCCCAGCCCGGCACATTTATTCATGGCTAGATGGGAGGAAGATGTGATTTACGCTAGGGATTGTCCGGAACTCTCTTTTTATAGACGTTTTATTGATGATATAATCTTAATTTGGAAAGGGAATGAACAAACTTCAATTAATTTTTTTAATACTCTGAACAATAACACACTTATCAAATTAACTTTTGAGTATAGTGTGAATCGAATCCATTTCTTAGATCTAACCCTAGTTAATCAAGGGGGTAAAATTATCACCGAATCATTTTTTAAAAAAACAGCCAGGAATAGTTACATACCCCTTGATAGCTGCCATCATCCTGTCTGGTTATATAATATACCCAAAGGACAGTTCCTCAGGATCACAAGGAACTGTACCGATATTGACACTTTTTATTCACAGGCAGCCATACTTAAGGAAAGATTTTTAGAAAAAGGTTATGATGAATCCATTTTAGATGGTACTTTAAAGACAGTAGCCAATATGAATAGAGAAACAATGTTAAACAATAGTAATATGAAGAGGGACCAAAAAAAATGCCCCTTCATCACAAAATTTCTCTATCCAATACAAAGCAGTGACGAAAATTATCTCCAATAATTGGAGGATTCTAAAGGCCGATCCCATCCTTGCTGGCTTTCTACCTGATAAACCAGAGATTACATTTAGGAAGGCTATGTCAATATGTAATAGAATAGCTCCTAAAGTTATAGATCCCCCTAAACAGATCAGTTTTCTTCATGATATGTTAGGTTTTTATCCTTGTAATAAGTGTATTGCTTGCTGTTCCAATACTGAAAGAAAGAAAAAAACTGTCAATTTTAATTCCACTAATACAGGAAGGGCATATCAAATAGATAAAAAAAAATTTCTGCAATAGTAGACATGTCGTTTATTTATTGCAATGCCCATGTCCAAAACAATAAATCGGAAGAACAACACGTAAATTAAAAGATCGCCTTAGGGAACATGTGAACAATATTAGGAAAGGATTCAGGGACCATTCCCTATTCAAGCATTTCCGTTTACATCATAACAGAGATCCCACTTTATTGACCTTTGTGGGGATAGATACTATAAAAATCACACTGGAGAGGAATTAATAAGAAACGGACGGTTTCTCAACTCGAGTCAAAGTGGATATTCGAGTTAGACTGCTTACATCCCAAGGGATTAAATGTGGAATTTGACATTAATTGCTTTATAGACAATAGCTAATACACTTTTATATGTTTATGCATTTTTTAATCTTTCTCCCAACTGGTCCTTTACATTGTGAATTTTAATTCTCGATTTTTATAAATATTTTTTATATATAATAATTTTTTTATACATAATATTTTATTTATCAACATTTTTACTTATAATTTTATTTTTATTTGAACATTTGGATTGGAGGGGTATGGATATATCTTTACCCCTCTAGTTCTTATAATTTTAAACTAGTTTTAACTGGTTTAATTAAATGGTTTATAAATAGACCATACGATTATTAGATTGATTATTAAAACGTATAATTTTAATGTTAGCTCCGAGTATTGTATTTGCATTATGTTGTCATATATTAAGAATTTTTTATGGAATTTTATTTTAATTTATGTGCTGACCGTGCGTTTACAATTTTATATATGGAATAATTATGAATTATTTATACTATGCACTAGTAATAATGTTTGACTGTGTACCATCGCTTTGTGTCAGTAATAATCTCTTTTTCATTACCCTACTCGAAATAGAGGGTGAATTTTACATAGCATGTTGATAACTGCTCACTCTGTAATAATGCAGCATGGAATATTATAGCGATATATTTTAATTTCAAGATTTCTTAGTTGGAAATAGTTATTATAACTTTACTAATGTTTAAAAGTTTATAATGAATATATTTCTCTTTTGAAGAATGCAGAGGTAGTGAGCAGTATGACAGATAGCGTGGTACACACCCATAGAATGTATAGTACATTGGATGTCAGATACACAAGAAAATGGCGCCGGGAGCCGACGCATGCGCACTATGACCGGGGACATGAGGCGTACGGCACATGCGCCGGACAGTCGGCAATATGGCGGATGCGTTTACACGCACGCCATATCAGATGATATATAAGGGGACACTGAATGTCGGGCGCTTGCTGGCAGATTCCTATGATTACGTGTTTGCACACGAAACGCGTCAGTTAGAGCCGCAGCGTCCTGACAACATACCACTGAGACCCAATGCGGGTCTGGCGATTCTATGTGATCTTTATGTGGATTTCTATTGGATATCTTTGGCATGGCCAGTACTGCTGTCATTTATATTTTATATTTCATTGTGCTTCATGCAAATAAAATTAATAACAGTACTACTCTATCCTGGCATCCTTTCTTGGGGGGGCTCTTGTTTTGAGTCCCACTACCTACAGCATATTCATCCGTACGAGGGGTGTAAGGTGCCAGTGGTGATCCAGGAGCGGGTCCTTATCTTGGGAGTGGTGCATACAATGATGATCCAGCTGACTTCATGAGATCTTTTCATGTGCTTTAAAATTGCGCATCTGGTGAGTGCGTGATTTTATCATTTGTGTCACACCAGAAGAATTCTGCATGATCACCTGGATTATGAGTCTCACGTTTATAAAAGGACGTTTTTCACCTATACGCACCTGTGATCACTTTATTAGGAGCTTTTTATATATCTGAATGCACATTGTCACTTTGTTTTAGCACTTTGTTTATGTATATGCATTTGGTCTACACTTTGATATATGGTGATATATATTTTTTGTGTATTGTTATTTTTTTTTGCTATATACTGCGATTTCTTTAGCGCTGCACTGCCTGTATAGAATGTTCATAGGAGAATGGTACTTGCCTGACTGCATTGTGCCAAGTGTAAAGTTTGGTGGAGGGTTATGGTGTGGGGTTGTTTTTCAGGGGTTGGGCTTGGCCCCTTAGTTCCGGTGAAGGGAACTCTTAAGGCGTCAGCATACCAAAGACATTTTGGATGATTTCATGCTCCCAACTTTGTGGGAATAGTTTGGGATGGCCCTTCCTGTTCCAACATGACTGCGCACCAGTGTACAAAGCAAGGTCCATAAAGACATGGATGACAGTTTGGGGTGGAGGAACTTGACTGGCCTGCACAGAGTCCTGACCTCAACCCAATAGAACACCTTTGGGATGAATTAGAGCAG